>NC_090748.1:3889588-3897088 GCF_036898095.1 Palaemon carinicauda
TCGTTTGCCCTTGTGTATAGAATATGTACTTACTCCCTGTATGTATAAACCGCATTAAAATTCGTCAGTTTATCTGTTTTGCACTAGGCACTGTGAGGCTCGACTTATATTCACTGATGTAACTCTTATAACTAATTTTTAGCTCAATTTTCAAAATATTGGTCTTTCTTATATTATTGCAATATTAGATGCAAATGGCTTTTGGGAGTATTTTAAATTCTCTCTCTCTCTCTCTCTCTCTCTCTCTCTCTCTCTCTCTCTCTCTCTCTCTCTCTCTCTCGTGCCCTCCAAGTGTGACGTGTTTCTGCAGACTTGCTCTCAGTATTTGTAGGGCCTTCCAAGTTTTGCTTGTGCCTTTCCTTATATTATTGCAAGCTCGCTCTCTCTCTCTCTCTCTCTCTCTCTCTCTCTCTCTCTCTCTCTCTCTCTCTCTCTCTCTAGTGCCCTCCAAGTGTGACGTGTTTCTGCAGACTTGCTCATTGGTCATAACTTTCAATTTGTTGCAATTTACTTTACAGTATTTGAAAAAAAGGTAAAATTTGAAGAAATTTAGTATTTCCTTGAAGCAATTTCAGAGTGATATTTTGTTTGTATGGAGCACCTTTTGTTTCCGTTTAGTTCCTCAAGGATTATAATTGTGTTCCTCATAACTTCCTTCGTTGTGATAAATCTGTTCCTTGTAGACCACTTCGAAGTGCAGACGACTTTGAAGTGCAGACTACCTCGAAGTGTTGACTACCTCGAAGTGTTGACTACCTCGAAGTGTTGACTACCTCGAAGTGTAGACTACCTCGAAGTGCAGACGTCTTCGATGTGTTGACTACCTCGGAGTGTAGACGACTTCGAAGTGCAGATGACTTCGAAGTGCAGACGACTTTGAAGTGCAGACGACTTTGAAGTGCAGACGACTTCGAAGTGTTGACTACCTCGAAGTGTTGACTACCTCGAAGTGCAGACGACTTTGAAGTGCAGACGACTTCGAAGTGTTGACTACTTCGAAGTGTAGACTACCTCGAAGTGTAGACTACCTCGCAGTGTAGACGTCTTCGATGTGTAGACGTCTTCGATGTGTAGACGACTTCGGAGTGTAGACGACTTCGGAGTGTAGACGACTTCGAAGTGTAGACGACTTCGAAGTGTTGACGACTTCGAAGTGTAGACTACCTCTAAGTGTTGACGTCTTCAAAGTGCAGACTGCCTCGAAGTGCAGACGACTTCGAAGTGTACACTACCTCAAAGTGCGGACTACCTCGAAGTGCGGACTACCTCGAAGTGCGGACTACCTCGAAGTGCAGACAACTTCGAAGTATAGACTACCTCAAAGTGCGGACTACCTCGAAGTGCGGACTACCTCTAAGTGTAGACTACCTCGAAGTGCGGACTACCTCGAAGTGCAGACGACTTCGAAGTGTAGACTACCTCAAAGTGCGGACTACCTCGAAGTGCAGACGACTTCGAAGTGTAGACTACCTCGAAGTGTTGACGTCTTCGAAGTGCAGACGACTTCGAAGTGTAAACTACTTCGAAGTGTAGACTACCTCGAAGTGCAGACTACCTTGAAGTGCAGACGACTTCGAAGTGTAGACTACCTCGAAGTGTTGACGTCTTTGAAGTGCAGACGACTTCGAAGTGTAGACTACCTCGAAGTGTTGACGTCTTCGAAGTGCAGACGACTTCGAAGTGTAGACTACTTCGAAGTGTAGACTACCTCGAAGTGCAGACGACTTCGAAGTGTAGACTACCTCGAAGTGTTGACGTCTTCGAAGTGCAGACGACTTCGAAGTGTAGACTACCTCGAAGTGTTGACGTCTTCGAAGTGCAGACTACCTCGAAATGTAGACTTCCTCGAAGTATAGACGACTTCGAAGTGTAGACGAGTTTGAAGGGAAGTTTTTTTTTATCATTTAAACTTTTTCAATTGATTATTTTATGGGGAAATAAGATCAAAAGATACTGTTGGTCAAACTTTTTCAGTCTTTTATCAATTTTGCCAGTAAATCTCAAATTCTTATTGACGAGAACCTTGAGACTTTCAATGGCACTGACAGCTAACAAAACTAGACAGGAATGCGAGTGTGTCTCTCTATGACAGGCCTACCACGAGAAATACCTTCGCGAATACCAGTCATAGTATGGTTCAGAATGTGACTCGCAGTGCGCCAAAAAGATTTTCGCATCGTTTGTGTCAGAAACATTTCATTTGATGTACGTTCTGTGGTGAGATCTTTACGAAATCTTAGAAATTTTCGAATGTTTTTAGTGTTCATTGCTAAGCGGAAAAACATTTGACTTGCGAAAAATGAAATTTCGAAGGTTTTTTGTGTACATTGCTAAGCGAAAAAACATTTGACTTGGGAAAAACGAAATTTCGAATGGTTTTTTTTGTGTTCATTGCTAAGCGGAAAAACATTTGACTTGGGAAAAACGAAATTTCGAATGGTTTTTTTTGTGTTCATTGCTAAGCGGAAAAACATTTGACTTGGGAAAAACGAAATTTCGAATGGTTTTTTTTGTGTTCATTGCTAAGCGGAAAAACATTTGACTTGGGAAAAACGAAATTTCGAAAGTTTTTTGTTTTCAATGGAAAGGAAAAAGAAGAATTGACTTTAAAAAAACATTTCGAAAGATTTTAGTGTTCTTTGGAAAGTGTTGATCTTGAATTTCTTTAGTAACAGATAAAGGAGCCTATAGGTCTACTTGCTGAGACATCAGTAGCCATTGCCTGGCCCTCCTTGGTCCTAGCTTGAGTGGAAAGCGGCTTAGACGTCTGTAGGGCATTGTTACTGCCGCTTGCTTATGCCATTCATGATGGGCTTTTAAGCCTTAAAATATTTAAGAAGAAAATTGTTGCCTCATTATACATGAAAAGGGATGATGAAGGAAAAGAAAAGGCAGTGGGGATGAATCGTATTGAGAGGCAGTGAATCGTATTGAAAGGCAGTGGGGATGAATCGTACTGAAAGGCAGTGGGGGATGAATCGTACTGAAAGGCAGTGGGGATGAATCTTATTGAAAACCCAGAGAAAGATAAGAGTAGGTTTAAAGTAAAGGAGATTTTGGACAATAGAAATTGGCCAAAGACTATCTGTTGTCTGAAAAATGAACTAGCTAGATCTCTCTAGAGAAAGGGAATGGAGGACTTTAAATTATTTATTCTGGTTTTGTTCTTGGGTCTGTAAACCAGGCAGCGTGTAATCATGACAACAGCATTCCCACGAATTACTAATTACCTTTTTCATTGGTGACCCCTTCCGGGTGATCGCCTGACTGCGGGTCGAGTCCCGCTCAAACTTGCTACTTCCTTTTGTCGCTGCAACTTCACCATCCTTGTGAGCTAAGGATGGGGGTTTTGGGAAAGCCTGTAGGTCTATCTGCTGAGTCATCAGCAGCCATTGCCTGGTTCTCCCTGGTCCTAACTTTGATGGAGAGGGGCATGATCGCTGATCACATGTATATACTGTCAGTGTCAGGGCAATATCCTTCTTGCTAGGGTAATTTAACTGTACCTTGCCTCTGCCATTCATGAGCGGCCTTTGAACCTTTAAAATCTCTATTTTACCAGATGTTAGGAATAGATGTACAAAATGATGGGCAGATGGGAAAATTTGGTCAATATTGATAGAAATGCCAAACAAGCAACTTTATTCGAAGACCCGA
Source organism: Palaemon carinicauda (assembly GCF_036898095.1). Classification (NCBI taxonomy): domain Eukaryota; kingdom Metazoa; phylum Arthropoda; class Malacostraca; order Decapoda; family Palaemonidae; genus Palaemon; species Palaemon carinicauda. The sequence goes on from NC_090748.1 coordinate 3,893,246, forward strand.
TACCCAAGATATTGATCACAATAAGGAAGAGATGAAGAGGGAACCCACCTCTCTCTCTCTCTCTCTCTCCCTCCCTCTCTCTCTCTCTCTCTCTCTCTCTCTCTCTCTCTCTCTCTCTCTCTCTCCCTCCCTCTCTCTCTCGTATTATCATGGGAAGGATGATATTGAAGAGAAGAACGATAATCCTCTATCTGTCAGATGTACGTTGGGATTATTGAAGGCTGAAGAGGATGTTGATGATGCGCAACGTGTTGTTGTGTGGTTGTGTTCATGTCGACAGAGAGAGAGAGAGAGAGAGAGAGAGAGAGAGAGAGAGAGGGCTTATTGTTTTCGCCTGCGTTCAAGACGCCTCTCACTAGTGGAAGAAGGATCTTGCATTGCTTTTGAAGGAAGAACATTCTGAAGGAGTAGAAAAAAAGAAGAAGAAGAAGAAGACAGTGGTTGTGGCTTTGATGGAGTGGCTTCCTTCCCCCACCCCCACCCCAGAGGGGTAGGGGGGACGGGAAGGGGGAAGGGTAAGGAAGTTGTGGTTTGTGGCTCCTGGTGCTTATTCTCTGCCACCTCCTCTGCTGTTTCTGGTGGCTTGCTATTGGCTTCCTGATTACCGTGACATTGTCCGATGGAAGGAGGGAATTTTTGCTCCTTTGAGGGACTATTTGCTCCTTTGAGAGACTATTTGCTCCTTTGAGAGAATTTTTGTTCCTTTGAGGGACTATTTGTTCCTTTGAGGGATTATTTGCTCCTTTGACAGACTATTTGCTCCTTTGAGAGAATGTTTGCTCCTTTGAGGGACTTTTTGCTCCGTTGAGGGATTTTTTGCTCCTTTGAGGAACTATTTGCTCCTTTGAGAGAAATTTTGACTCCTTTGAGGGACTATTTGCTCTTTTGAGGAACTTTTTGCTCCTTTGAGAGAATTTTTGCTCCTTTGAGGGACTATTTGTTCCTTTGAGGGATTATTTGCTCCTTTGACAGACTATTTGCTCCTTTGAGAGAATGTTTGCTCCTTTGAGGGACTTTTTGCTCCGTTGAGGGATTTTTTGCTCCTTTGAGGAACTATTTGCTCCTTTGAGAGAAATTTTGACTCCTTTGAGGGACTATTTGCTCTTTTGAGGAACTTTTTGCTCCTTTGAGAGAATTTTTGCTCCTTTGAGGGACTATTTGTTCCTTTGAGGGATTATTTGCTCCTTTGACAGACTATTTGCTCCTTTGAGAGAATGTTTGCTCCTTTGAGGGACTTTTTGCTCCGTTGAGGGATTTTTTGCTCCTTTGAGGAACTATTTGCTCCTTTGAGAGAAATTTTGACTCCTTTGAGGGACTATTTGCTCTTTTGAGGAACTTTTTGCTCCTTTGAGAGAATTTTTGCTCCTTTGAGGGGCTATTTGCTCCTTTGAGAGAATTTTGACTCCTTTGAGGGACTATTTGCTCCTTTGAGAGAATTTTTGTTCCTTTGAGGGACTATTTGTTCCTTTGAGGGATTATTTGCTCCTTTGACAGACTATTTGCTCCTTTGAGAGAATGTTTGCTCCTTTGAGGGACTTTTTGCTCCGTTGAGGGATTTTTTGCTCCTTTGAGGAACTATTTGCTCCTTTGAGAGAAATTTTGACTCCTTTGAGGGACTATTTGCTCTTTTGAGGAACTTTTTGCTCCTTTGAGAGAATTTTTGCTCCTTTGAGGGGCTATTTGCTCCTTTGAGAGAATTTTGACTCCTTTGAGGGACTATTTGCTCCTTTGAGAGAATTTTTGTTCCTTTGAGGGACTATTTGTTCCTTTGAGGGATTATTTGCTCCTTTGACAGACTATTTGCTCCTTTGAGAGAATGTTTGCTCCTTTGAGGGACTTTTTGCTCCGTTGAGGGATTTTTTGCTCCTTTGAGGAACTATTTGCTCCTTTGAGAGAAATTTTGACTCCTTTGAGGGACTATTTGCTCTTTTGAGGAACTTTTTGCTCCTTTGAGAGAATTTTTGCTCCTTTGAGGGACTATTTGCTCCTTTGAGAGAATTTTTGTTAAGAAGGTCCTGAGATTAGAATTATTTAGCGAGTCCTAATGCGTCTTTTAATAATTTAAAATAATTAATACCTGATAGCAAGGATTAATGGAAGAAGAATGAGGTTATTTAGCTAACTAACCGTGCTAGGGAATAGTTTAGAGTTAAATTATTAGTAAGAATAATGTAAAGTCTGGTTTTACCATAATTTTATTTAAATAAACGTTACATTTTTCTTAGTATTGTGTTTTATTTTTTTTTTTTCATTTTATTTACATAATAAATTCTCCTGATTTAAATTTCCTGCAATTTCTATTTGGTGTTATATTACTACTACTACTCTGGATAGCTAGGTTGGTAGCGTCGCGGGCTTCTGTTTCAGAGGTCCCGAGTTCGTGTACCCGCTAGGAGGCGAATAGTGTGAGACCTTCTACCCGGGGGTACTCCCCAGTGTGGCGCCCCGGGGGGGGGGGGGGAGAGGTTAGAGGGGGCTAGTGATAGTCCCTGCTGGCTTATGGTCGCCCGAGGAGAATGATGTAGATCGTCTCAGGGGAGAACTGAGACCCGCAACTTTAACTTTAACTAGTGTACCAGAGCCGTTAAAAATTACTTCTAAATATTTAGATAGATATGCACTTACAAATTCAACCGTTCTCACCCGCTCCTGCTTTTCTAACTACAACCAGCTGGTTCGGCAATTTGTGGGAGGCTGTAGTTTCAGAGTATACCTTTTGGGGTACCACTTTTCACCAGAATGTGCCCACTAGTCTTCCCCCCCCCCCCCGAGCATGACATATATATATATATATATATATATACATATATATATATATATATATATATATATATATATACCTATCTATTTTATAAGGGAAATGATTATGCTAATTTTTCTCTTCGATATTTGATTATTGTTTAATGATGGTTGGTGAGATAAGGTGAAGGATAATATTGAGAGAAGTGGATTCCTTTGATAGAAGGCATTGGAGAGAGCGCATCAGGCAACCGACCCCTTAATGTAGGGATAACAAGGGTGGGGAAGAAGTAAAAGGTTTTTCCTTAGTTAATGGTGCTACTATATAAGTGAAATCATTTTCTGGGACGTCTTTAATGTTATTATTAAAACGAATCTTTTTGAGTTTGAAATTGACGAATTGTTCTAACTTGAGGTTCTTCTATTCCTTGTTTCTGAAGAGCTTTTATTACCGCTGATCTTTTGACAGAATCAAAAGCTTTCTAATAGTGAGAGATAGTGTTCCATAATGAAGCGCTTGGAAATATGGGATAATGCTTTTGGCGTATTGCCTTCTAGATTTTAATTGGGAAATGGAATATTTTTTTTTTCTTATCTTTTTTTGTGAAATACACATTTATAATCTCACACTTTAAATATTTATATATATATATATATATATATATATATATATATATACACATCATAGTATATTTACATACAGAATTTTTTATTTTACATTATTATTATTATTACTAGCCAAGCTACAACCCTAGTTGGAAAAGCAAGATGCTATAAGCCCAAGGGCTCCAACAGGGAAAAATAGCCCAGTGAGGAAAGGAAATGAGGAAATAAATAAATGAAGAGAATAAATTAACAATATATCATTCTAAAAACAGTAACAGCGTCAATATTTGCATGAGATTGTGTGATAGTTTATGTGAAGTGTATGGGGCGTTTCAAAATAAGAAGAGACCTAATCAGGGTAATTTGATTTTATTTAGATTATAGAAAAATAAGCAAAGCACTGATTATTATTTTAAGATAAATAGTAAATAAATTGTGGACAAGTTAATGATTTTTTTAAAAGTTTACTTTGGTTGTTGTGGCCTGATTGGTAACGTC
>NC_090748.1:3904588-3911332 GCF_036898095.1 Palaemon carinicauda
GTTTTTTTTTCACTTGATTACAAAATGGTTCGTGAATACACTTTGTACACAGCCGATACTCTCAGGTGAGTACCTTGTCTACTGATAGCTCGAATGGTACTGCCTATTACCTAATGCCCTGTCCACACAATCGAGCATGCCCGACGGGCAAACAGTGATACCAGGCCAGAATAGTTAGTAAGAATGAGGGTTAATGACGTCAGAAGCTGGAAAACCACATTGTCGTTACTCCATTGAAGCCACCCATATTATTGCCTATCATTTCTTCAACACTGTACTCGTGTAATTACTCGTGAATATTATTGTCACTTTTTATTATTATTATTATTATTATTATTATTACTTGCTAAGCTACAACCCTAGTTGGAAAAGCAGGCTGCTATAGGCCCATGGGCTCAAAACGGGGAAAATAGCCCAGTGAGGAAAGGAAACAAGGAAAAATTGATTATTTTAACAACTGTAACAGCATTAAAATAAAATAAAATAAATATAACAAGAGGAATAGAAATAAGATAGAACAATGTGCCTCAAGCAAGAGAACTCTGACCCATCACCATCATCATCATCTTCTTCATCATATTGACCAAGACTTCTTCATATTTTCTTATCTCCGAGAGATCTTGTTTGTCCTGACTAGATAAGTTTCTTGGCACCTCAGCAACTTCTCCTATTTACATTTTTTTATGGTTAAAAAAAAAAAAATAAAAAAAAGGGTAACATATCTCTGTCGACTTTTACGGTCTAGTTGTGTTCAATTATAGGTTGTGAAAATGTAGAGAGAGAGAGAGAGAGAGAGAGAGAGAGAGAGAGAGAGAGAGAGAGAGAGAGGAGAGAGAGAGAGATCTTCATGGGAAAAATTCAGGAATCGAAAATAAAAGGAACTGAGAACTTGTGATGACATTGAAAGGAGCCAAGAAAAGACGGAGAAGAAGAAGAAAGAGAGAGAGAGAGAGAGAGAGAGAGAGAGAGAGGAGAGAGAGAGAGAGAGAGAGATCTTCATGGGAAAAATTCAGGATGAATCGAAAATAAAAGGAACTGAGAACTTGTGATGACATTGAAAGGAGCCAAGAAAAGACGGAGAAGAAGAAGAAAGAGAGAGAGAGAGAGAGAGGAGAGAGAGAGAGAGAGAGAGAGAGAGAGAGAGAGAGAGAGAGAGAGAGAGAGAGAAGAGAGAGAGATCTTCATGGGAAAAATTCAGGAATCGAAAATAAAAGGAACTGAGAACTTGTGATGACATTGAAAGGAGCCAAGAAAAGACGGAGAAGAAGAAGAAAGAGAGAGAGAGAGAGAGAGAGAGAGAGAGAGAGAGAGAGAGAGAGAGAGAGAGAGAGAGAGATCTTCAAAGGAAAAATTCAGAAGTCGAAAATAAAAGGAAGTATGAAATTAGAACTGAGAGTTTGAGATTACATATAAAGGAGCCAAGAAAAGGAGGAGAGAGAGAGAGAGAGAGAGAGAGAGAGAGAGAGAGAGAGAGAGAGAGAGATTTGATAAGTTTCTTTTGTATATGAAGATATGGTATTTTGAGCATAAGGAGAACTCAATTTGTATTATTTTCTGTGGTGTCTCAAGGAATAGGAAATGTAAAGCAGATTAATATAGCTTATTAAATGTATAGAACTTGTGCTCAAAAACCCGTACTTTTAATCGAAAATTCTCCGTAAAAATATACTGTTCTCAGCCGTATTTCAGTAAAATACAGGCGACCGTAATTTTACCCTACTTTGTTATGATACTTTACTTGTTGGTGACTGTAATATCACTCCTTTATGTTTTTGTGGTTGTGTTTGTTTGTGAATAGCTTCTTGGACATAATTTTAATCGTAGAATAATGAAAGTTGCAGCGATTAGTTTTTATGTAAAAAGCTGGAAATGAATAAATTTTTGAAGGTCAAGGTCAAGCAAAATGTCCAATAATCAGCCATAAGTTTGGACATCACAGAGACTTCAAACTTAGTTCATATATGAGTGCATGAAAAATCCATGTCAATCAATACATGTTGAGGTCCAAGGTCAAGGTCGAACAAAAGGTCGAGAAATAAGCAGCCGTGGCAGAGGTCTGCGCTGTTGGGTGCCTCTCTATAGTCAATTCTTTTTAGCGAGGCAGATTTACACCGACTCGCAGGGTTGCCCTTTTCGCTCGCAAAAGTTTCCTGATCGCTGATTGGTTGGACAAGATAATTCTAACCAATCAGATAGCAGGAAACTTTTCCGAGCTAAAAGGGCACCGCTGCGAGTGAGTGCAAATGCGCCTCATTGAAAAAATTGAGTATAGTTACTTATCAGTCATTCAATATACGTATACCTAAGTTTTAAGTTTATTTTGGTGGTGAATTTTTAATCCATAAAACATATTTATAATAAAGAATTTTCAAAAGAAAAAGACTGTTTTGGCGAGAGAAGTTTTGTTGACCTTTATTATTATTATTATTATTATTATTATTATTACTAGCCAAGCTACAACCCTAGTTAGAAAAGCAAAATGCTATAAGCCAAGGGCTCCAATAGGGAAAAATAGCCCAGTAAGGAAAGGAAATAAGGAAATAAATAAATGATGAGAATAAAATTAACAATATATCATTCTAAAAACAGTAACAACGTCAAAACAGATATGTCCTTATATAAACTATTAACAACGTCACAAACAGATATGTCATATATATAAACTATGAAAAGACTCAACATAAAAACATTTGCTCAAACTTTGACCTTTTATCGGTTTTAAAATTTTTAGAGAAACATTTTATAAGATAAGATTTAAATTTATTTTTATCGCAGATTTTTTAACTCGTAATTTATTTACTTTTTAATCCAATATATTTAAGATATATTTTATTTATTGATCTATTTAATATTTATATTAAAAATTGCCTGTATCCCAAGGTTCTGTTAAGGTCATAACTTTTATATTTTGACTTTTATCTTTCTGATTAGGTGTTCCTGAATATCTGTTGTCCTTTTTTTTTTAAAGGTTACGTTAGAAGTTTTATTCCAGCTTTGACCAAGTTGTGGAATGATCTTCCTGATCGGTTAGTTAAATCGGTAGAACTTGTAAAATTCTAACTTGCAGCAACTATTTCTTATGTTGAACAGTCAGACATGAGTCTCTTTAAAATCTGTATTAATGTTGTTACTGTTCTTAAATTATTTTATTGTTTCAATGTTAATGTTCTTAAAATATTTTACTTTTTAATTATTACTTTTTATTTAGTTTATTTCCTTATTTTCTTTCCGCACTGGGCAATTTTTCCTTGTTGGAGCCCTTGATCTTATAGCACCCTGCTTTTCCAACTAGGGTTGTAGCTTAGCTGGTAATAATAATAATAATAATAATAATAATAATAATAATAATAATACAGGAATCGTCTGTTGGAGTCCCACCTCTCCTTGCAGCCGATACCTGCGCCATCTGTATCTGTCATTCTGATTTCCAAATTTTTAAGAGCCAAAATTGGAGTCTGCGAAGAAGGAAATAACGGAAGGAAAAAATGTCAAGTTTGGTAATTAGAGTTTCGTATAGAGGTTGGCGGTGACATGGGTGGTGTGGAAGCAGGATACCGTTTGCAGGATACCATCAGCTGTTAGTGAAGCGAATAAAAAAAAAAAGAAGCTTTTTTTTTCTGTAGATTTTGAGTAGGATGCGATTGACTAAGGAATAATAGATGTAAGAATGCCGTTAGCCTTAATGTCTGATATTTATGTTATGCCTCTTGGATAGAACAGTGCTAACTGCTACTAAATGATCTACGGTCCATCGGCGTTGAAAATCAAGCTTTCGAATACCTAAAAGACTACTTGGTTGGTAGAAATTACTGTGTATAAATTGGAAACTCTTATTCATCATAGGAACCCTTAAACAGAGGGGTACCCCAGGGGAGTGTACTTGGCCCAATCTTATTCTGCTTCTATATTATTGGTCTATCGAAAATACTACAAAGGCATGGCGTGAAGTTTAAACTATTTGCAGATGACACAATTTTACTTCTCCATAAATGATATACATGACACTACTGAAACACTAAACCGAATCCTTGATAGTGTTAGAGAATGGATGACATTTAAACAACTAAAATGAAATGAGAATAAAACTGAATTCATGGCGGTGGGCAAGAAAAACAGCGTGAAAAACTTAGGCGATATTCAAATGAACATAAATAATGACTAGGTGCCGATATCTAGTAAAGTTCGAGATCTAGGTGTATTTCTTGACTGTAACCTGTCTCTAAATACACAAATAAATAATGTGATAAAATGTGCTGGTTATCATCTAAGAAATATTGCGTTTATAAAAAAGTACCTGGACGAAAATTCTGTTAAGAAACTTATGGTAAACTGTTATTACCAGTATTGACTACTACAACTCTATCTATTACAATTTACCAAAAGTGCAACCTGAGAAATTACAAAACATAATAAACAGAGGGGCAAGACTGATAAAATGTGTCCCACCTAGAGAAAGGATCACCCCTACACTGATTGATTTACACTGGCTGCCGATTAAAGCGAGAATTGAATTTAAAATATGTACAATAACCCACCAAGTTATCAGAACCGGGCGTCCAAAATACTTAAGAGAATTGCTACATATTGCGCAGCCAACAAATCGTGTCGACACGAGAATAGTTACAGATGGCTTCAAACTATTGGAACCTAGATATATGTCAACTTTAGGCTCCAGAGCCTTTATATATGCGGCCGCGAGACTATATAATAAGCTCCCACGAAACATCTGAATGATTGAAGACATTAAGGCTTGCAAGAGGAAACTGAAGTCTTTCTTATTTCATGTGTCTTTTGACAGTGACGATTTAACAGTAAATGAACAATACGTGATCCGAAAAGATAAATGCTGTGAACGAACGAGGTAAAACGACAGAGGTGGTACTGTAGAGAGTGGGGTTCTCCTGCTGTATGAGACCGGAAAAGCAGCCATCAAAGTAAAGTAACGTGTTCGCCTAGCATTTGCATGGCAGCAGATCGATCCCAGCCAGGGAGCCTGAGTTTAAGCTCTTTACTTGGTATTCTTATTGGATGTAACCTATGGATGGAATTATAATATTTTAATAAAGTACATCAAAGTACAAGTACGCAGTGGTACTTTGAAAATAATCTACAATATAAAGTAGATGATTTATATATATATATATATATATATATATATATATATATATATATATATATATATAACATTACACAAAAACTACTGAACCAATTTCAACGAAACTTCTTGGTCATGTGGGGTATGACCCAAGGACAGATCCATTAGATTTTGAAGAAAATACATCTACGTACAAGTACGCAGGGGAGTTTAGAGCAAAACTAGATTGGGCACTGGGTAGAGCGCATACCTTTGCTTATATCCAATTGCATATCACAAGCCAGACAATTCAATTATGCACATTTTGATACTAGTTTCATGCAAATCGGATAGAAATTGACGACATAGCAAAAAGGCATTTTTGACCTTTTCGTGACGTTGACCTTTGACCCAGTCACTCCCAAAATCTTAGGAAATTCTTTTTTGATCACGGCCAATCATCCCACCAAATTTCATGAGATTCGGTCAAATAGTTTTTGAGTGATGCGAATCACAAACATAGAAACATGAATAAATAAATACACGAAGGTATCAAGACTGCTTTTTTATTGCTTTAGTTACTTTGTGTTCACCGGGTTGGTTGTTGCATCAGTGGTACAGTACCTGTCAGTGATGTGGCAACGTAACTGGAAGGTTCTAACAGACAGGCGAGGTGAATGCAGCTGATTGTATTCAACAAGATAACGAGGTTATATACAGACAGTTGAGAGCAAGAAGGACACAAAATTCAAACTCTAAAAAACATAGCGTATCTGTTGGGTTCTAACAGAGAGGCGAGTTGAATGCAGCTGATTTTATTCAACCTGATAACGAGGTTATATACAGACAGTTGAGAGCAAAAAGGACACAAAATTCAAACACTACAAAACATAGCGTAACTGTAAGGTTCTAACAGACATGCGAGGTGAAAGAACTGATTTTATTCAACAAGAGAACGAGGTTATATACAGACAGTTGAGAGTGAGAAGGACACAAAATTCAAACACTACAAAAACATAGCGTAAATGTAAGGTTCTAACAGACATGCAAGGTGAATGAAACTGATTTTATTCAACATATTAACGAGGTTGTATACAGATAGTTGAGAGCAAGAATGACAAAAAATTCAAACAGTACAAAACATAAGGTAACTGTTAGGTGTTAACAGGGAGGCGAGGTGAATGAAACTGATTTTATTCAACATGTTAACGAGGTTATATACAGGCAGTTGAGAGCTAAAAGGACACAAAATTTAAACAGTACAAACCACGCTAAATCAAACTTTAAGTAGGTTTATATTCTACGTGTAATGGAGGGCGAGATAAAAAAAAAAAAAAACTAACAATACCGTTAAAGTGTACGGCCGTATATGAAACACGTGCGTACAGGGTTATCAACCTTACTGGAGAGAGAGAGAGAGAGAGAGAGAGAGAGAGAGAGAGAGAGAGAAATCAGCAGTTGGTCTTCCTCACACCTTATGTGCATTCTAATCACTTGACCTATGTGTCACCGAGTGCTAGTACTGCTCTCTCTCTCTCTCTCTCTCTCTCTCTCTTCTCTCTCTCTCTCTCTCTCTCTCTCTCTATTAGCTAAGGCGTTTTATTGTAAGTATCGAGAGGTGTGGCATTTATGCTCTCAGTTGGTGGTGTTCGTGTCAGCATATCTCCAGA
>NC_090748.1:3911832-3931832 GCF_036898095.1 Palaemon carinicauda
ATGCTAGAAGCCCAAGGGTTCCAATAGAGAAAAATAGCCCAGTGAGAAAAGGAAATAAGGAAATATACTACAAGAGAAGTTTAGGAATAATAACAACATTAAAATAAATCTATCATTTATAAACTATAAAAATTCATAATAACAAGAGGAAGAGAAATAAGATACAATAGTGTGCTCAAGTGTACCCTCAAGCAAGAGAACTCTACCACAAGACAGTGGAAGACCATGGTACAGAGGCTATGGCACTACCCAAGACTAGAGACCAGTGGTTTGATTTTGAAGTGTCCTTGTAGAAGAGCTGCATAATGAATAAACCCTTTAACCCTAACCTTAACCACAAGTTTGCACATGGTTGTCACAGACTTTAAATAAGCTTAGGGGTAAATTGATTTTGGGAAAGGCAAGCTGGTTTCGAGAAATAAGCTGCCGTGACGGAGGTCTGCACTCTGAATGTTTTTCTAGCTTGCTTGTTCCTATGCTTGAGTATATATTTGTACCTTTGATATTGATTGACGAACATAACTAGAATAGTAGGATTAGTACTGTTGGACCGGCAGACATGTTAATAACGGAGAAATAAAGTAATAAAATGTTATTTTTATTGTTATTGTTATTGTTATTGGCGAAATACATTTATGTTCTGGTGGGCGCTTAAGAGTTTTTGAATATACTGTATTTTTTTGTTGATATACGTAGTTGAAATTTAATTAAAATTGAAATAAGGTGAGGCCTAAGTTCGACCGTGTAGTTCTTGTTTGGTTATCATTATTATTATTATTATTATTATTATTATTATTATTATTATTATTATTGATAATAATAATGTTATTAGCATTAGTATTACAAGCTGAGCTATAACTCTAGTTGGAAAAGCAAGATGCTATAAGCCCAAGGTCTCCAACCTTGGAAAAAAATGGTAGTGGTTGTGACCAAAGATACAGTTTGAAATAGCAAAATAAGAAATGTATATTGCCATTCTTAGATATCGTCATCAGCTTTGAGGATGAATGGTTTTTATATATGTCGTAGGTGGTACAGTTATCCAATCGTTACTATCATATATTCCTACCCTTTCATCATCTTCCTCCAGTCCAACTCAAGGAGGTTCACCCCACTCATATCCCTCCTTACCACATCCATCCATCTAGTCCTTTGACGTTCCACTTTCTCCTCTTCATCACTGGCGTGTTCTCAGTTCTCTCGATTGGTTCCTACCACCTCTCTCATTACAGACTAGCATCCCTCGCTAGATCTTTTGCATTAAATATATATTTTTGGTATATCTTAACTCACTCTCTCTCTTGTCCAGTGATATTCCAGCAATCTCTCATACCATCCTCATCTTGGTTCTTTGCACTTTAGCCAGATCTTTTGAATTACATATACCATATTTTTGGTATATCTTGACTCTCCCTCTTTTCCAATAGTGATATTCCAGCAATCTCTCATACCATCCTCATCTTGGTTCTTTGCACCCTAGCCAGATCTTTTGAATTACATATACCACATATTATTTGTTTATCGCCCTCTTTTCCAGTAGTGATATTCCAGCAATTTCATACCATAATCATTTTGGTTCTTTGCATCCTAGCCAGATCTTTTGAATTACATATACCATATTTTTGGTATATCTTGACTCTCTCTCGTCTAGTGATATTCCAGCAATCTCTCACACCATCCTCATCTTGGTTCTTTGCAATAGTCCCTCCTCTTTCCTGTTAAGTGCCTATATAACTGTCCTATAATTATTCATTTCGAGCCTTACTTCTTTTTTTTTTTTTTTTTTTTTTGTCCAAAACAACTTCAATTACTTCTTTACCTTTTTGGCATGCTTCTTAAAGTGTCCGTCTATCTTTTTTCTCAGTACTTTCCTCCTCTGTTATATTGATTCCAAGTAGTTCAACTTGTTATTCTGTTTTAGGACTGTACCATCTTCCACTTGACTGTTTACTTCTTCATACCACTTGGCTGTTTACTTCTACATTCCACACTTCATTCCACTTGGCTGTTTACTTCTTCATTCCACACTTCATTCCACTTGGCTGTTTACTTCTTCATTCCACACTTCATTCCACTTGGCTGTTTACTTCTTCATTCCACTTGACTATTTACTTCTTCATTCCACTTGACTGTTTACTTCTTCATGTCCGTTAATACTTATCATCATTTTATGCCTTTCCTATGTTCACCTTCACTCCTATCCTTTTTTAAACTCCTTTCCATGCTAAAGAAATTTTCTTACAATCATTTTGTGTCTTTAATGATTAAATTAACAGGATTGATTGTGGCCTGATTGCTAACCTCTTTGCCTTGTGTTTGCTAGACTGAGGTTCTAGTCCCGCTCAGACTCGTAAGTTCCTACGGTGTCTGCAACCTTACCATCCTTCCAAGCTAAGGTTGGGTGGTTTGAGGTAGCCTATAGGTCTATCTGCTGAGTCGTCAGCAGCCGTTTCCTGGGCATACCTGGTCCTAGCTTGGGGAGAGAGGGCAACCTTTAAGACACCAGTTCCTACAATCACTTATGCCTTTGCAATTTACATGAAGCAACCTTTCTTATACATGTGATGGTAATAGATTTATGGCAATTCTTACGTAACAACAAACAACTCAATTTGTATTTGTTAATCAGTATAGATTGTTTTTGAAGATTTTTTTTCGTATTTGACTGTATTTCCTGAGAATCTCTATGTAATGTCTTACAGTCTCGTTGCTCTTAAACTAGAAAGTTTTTTTTTTTTTTCCAAGTCTTTATCTGGATGTTGATTAAAAGGACTCAGAAGAGGTGTGCTTCGAACCCACGAGACGGACTCGATTGACCAGCTCTCGATCGACGTGGATTTTGTACAAATCTGAAGTACATTGGATTTGACAGCGGTATTTTAACTACGTGGACTTTCACTATAGTCAATTTTATTGAGCGAGGCAGATTTTGCACCGACTCGCAGCGGTGGTGCCCTTTTAGCTCGGAAAAGTTTTCTGATCGCTGATTGGTTAGAATTATCTTGTCCAACCAATCAGCGATCAGGACACTTTTCCGAGCTTAAAAGGGCACCACCGCTGCGAGTCGGTGCAAATCTGCCTCGCTAAAAAAGATTGACCAAGGATTGGGGGTTTGGGTGAGCCTACAGGGCTATCTGCTGAGTCATCAGCAGCCACTTCCTGGCCCTCCCTGGTCCTAGCTTGGGTGGAGAGAGGGCTCGGGTGCTGATCATGTGTATATATGGTCAGTCTCTAGGGCATTGTCACTGTCCCTTGCCTCTGCCATTCTTGAGCGGCCTTTTTGCCATAGCCTCTGTACTATGGTCTTCCACTGTCTTGGGTTAGAGTTCTCTTGCTTGAGGGTATACACTCTTCTATCTTATTTCTCTTCCTCTTGTTTTGTCAAAGTTTTTAGTTTATATAGGAGATATTTACTCTAATGTTAGTTCTGTTCTTAAAATATTTTATTTTAATTGTTAATCACTTTTCATGCAGTTTCCTTATTTCTTCTCTTCACTGGGCTATTTTTCCCCGATGGAGCCCTTGGGCTTATAGCATCCTGCTTTTCCAACGAGGGTTCTAGCTTAGCAAGTAATAATAATAATAATAATTATTATAATAATAAATGGCTGCTACTTAGTTGTTCCACTATGCTTATTAAATCTGCAAAGTCCTAATTGGTATCATTACAGCACCCTTGTCAGCAAAGGTTAACATCATTATCTCAAGGTTAATCAAGGTTGAAGGGTTTCCCGGAATTTCCCAGTTGGGTGTAATTGTAAGGTGGTATTTCATTGGTATAGAGGGCGTTGTTGGAAGACTATATAGATTTTTTACTCTCTCTCTCTCTCTCTCTCTCTCTCTCTCTCTCTCTCTCTCTCCTCTCTCTCTCTCTCTCATGGCACAGAATTTGTATTGTCAGTCTTCCTTCCTTAATCATTACTTGATTATTGTTATTATTATTATTATTATTATTATTATTATTATTATTATTATTATAAGCCAAGCCACCCTTTTGCTGAATATATCTGTGTCTTATGCCTGAAACACTGAAGGAAATGATGCAACACTTTATAGTATAATTTTACAAGCCACCTAATTCATCTCCCGAGCGGTTGGTTGCTCAAGTCCCAGACAGCTACGGTTAAAGTGAAAATTACTACGAAGCCAGAGAGCGTGTCTCTGTCTGGTCTGCATGATACATCTCGTGCCACGTTATGTTCTACCACTTATCATTAGACCAAATTATCATCTGAGGACAGCATTTATCTTTTTTTTCTATTGCTTCGGAGCCTAAGATATATCATCTGCTAAACTGCATTACTAACGAATATCTGTTTTGATGTTGTTACTGCTTTTAAAATATTTTATTTCAACTGTTCATTATTCCTTATATCTTTATTTATTATCTTATTTCCTTTCCTCGCTGGGCTATTTATCCCTGTTGGAGCCCTTGGGCTCACAGAATCCTGCTTTTGCATCAAGGGTTGTGGCTTGGCTTGTAATAATAATAACAACAACAACAATAATAATATTGATAATAATAATAATAATAATAATAATGATAATAATAATAATAATAATAATAAAACTTAAGATATTTGGCGCTAATCTGTTGTCTATCAATTTGATCACACACACACACACACACTTTTATCTCTCTCTCTTATAAAGATCCTGTTACCTCATTTCCTAATGAACTGTAAAGGCTAAACCTTTATGGCTTCTTATATAAATCTCTTATAAGAATTGATACTATGTACTTGTAGATATATGAAAAATATAACTATTATTTGAAACTAATTGATTATAAGCCTGTAATAAGACACCTTATATCACGAATCTTTCATATGAAGCAGGTATGTGTATTAGCATATTCTACTATATGCATTAAGGCTATATTGCAATGGCAGAGGCAAGAGACAGTGACATTGCCCTATCGAGCAGGAGAATGGCCTAGAGACTAACCACAAGCCCCCCCTCTCCACCCAAGCTAGGACCAGGGAGAGCCAGGCAATGGCTGCGGATGACTCACCAGCCAGACCTATAGGCTCCCCCCCCCCACCATCCTTAGCTCACAAGGTTGGTGAGAATGCAGCGACCAAAGAAACTAACGAGTTTGAGCCGGACTCGAACCCCAGTCTGGCGTTTACTTGAAATTTGGTGGCCTATTGTAAACGTCCCCGCATGGTGATCTGCCAGACTGGGGTATAAGTCCCGCTCAAGGGCGATAGTTTCTTGTAGTACTTGCAGCTACTGTAACCGTGCCATTCTTGTGAGCTAAGGATGGGGCCTTTGAGTGGGGGAAGCCTATAGGTCTACCCGCTGAGTCATCTGTGGCCATTGCCTGACCGACCATCCTTGGTCCTAGCTTGGGTGGCGAGGAGGCTAGGGTGCTGATCGTATGTAAATATGGTCAGTCTCTTGGCTTTGTCAGTGTCCTTGTCTCTAAAACTGTGTCGCCAACTTGGATCACTTACTGCAAGAATGAAATCCTTTTTAAGATTAGCTAACTGTACAGAATTATACTCCGGATAGCTAGGTTGGTAGCGTCGTGGGCTTCTGTTTCAGAGGTCCCGAGTTCGCGTCCCCGCTAGGGCGCGAATAGTGTGAGACCTTCTACCGGGGGTACTCCCCAGGGTGGCACCTGGGGGGGAGGTTAGAGGGGGCTAGTGATAGTCCCTGCTGGCTTATGGTCGCCCAAAGAGATGATGTAGATCGTCTCAGGGGAGACCTAAAACCGGCAACTTTAACTTTTTTTATTTAAAGACCAATTACATTCCGCTATACATTTTACAAAAGATCTTGAGAACGACCGTGTGTCTTTCTGCCTCATTCATACTTTAAAAGTTGAATCTTGGATCCTTATCACAGTAGCTGCTTTGTACACCTAAATGGAGGCCTTTCTGTGTTCGCCTAGATTCGCATGGTAGCAGATCGATCCCAGCCTGGGACTGTGAGTGTATTCGTACCCCTGTATGGAGTACCTTGTGTGTTCACTTAGCATTCGCATGGTAGCTTATCGATCCCAGCCTGGGACTGTGAGTGTATTCGTACACCTATATGGAGGCCTTTCTGTGTTCGCCTAGCATTCGCATGGCAGCAGATCGATCCCAGCCTGGGACCGTGGGTCTGAATCTGTTTACTGGGGTGGCCACTGCTATGGTTGGACACCACATGGTGATAGGAGGGCTTGTCCGGCTGACGTTCTGGTGATCATCTCTTCTGTTGGAACTGGAACTGAAATCGGACACTTTTACCCTTTATTTTAGGGGTGGATTATTTCGTTTATTCCATCGTACCACATTGATTACAAAGCGCTTTTCATGTCTTCTTTTCCTTTAGTTCTCCATTCAAGGATGTACCTCCCTTTTGTGTGTGTGTGCTTTTGGAATTGGAATTTTTATGTCGAATAGGAATGGAGGAATGGAAGAAAAAGGGATGACCTCCAAGGTTTTGTGTATTATTATTATTATTACTAGCCAAGTTACAACCCTAGTTTGAAAAGCAAGATGCTATATGCCCAAGGGCTCCAATAGGGAAAAATAGCCCAGCGAGGAAAGGAAATAAGGAAATAAGTAAATGATGAGAATAAATTAACAATAAAAACAGTGACAACGTCAAAACAGATATGTCATATATAAACTATTAACAATATCAAAAACAGATATGTCATATATAAACTATAAAAAAGACTCGTGTCAGCCTGGTCAACATAAAAACATTTGCTCCAACTTTGAACTTTTGAAGTTCTACTGATTCAACTACCCGATGAGGAAGATCATTCCACAACTTGGTAACAGCTGGAATAAAACTTCTAGAATACTGAGTAGTATTGAGCCTCATGATGGAGAAGTCCTGGCTATTAGAATTAACTGCCTTCCTAGATGAAATATGGTATTGAGAAATGGGTCGTTTTTCGATCTGATAGATGAAACGCCTTATATATATATATCATCATCATCATCATCTCCTCCTACGCCTATTGACGCAAAGGGCCTCGGTTAGATTTCGCCAGTCGTCTCTATCTTGTGCTTTTAATTCAATACTCCATTCTTCATTTCCTACTTCACGTTTCATAGTCCTCAGCCATGTAGGCCTGGGTCTTCCAACTCTTCTAGTGCCTTGTGGAGCC
Source organism: Palaemon carinicauda (assembly GCF_036898095.1). Lineage (NCBI taxonomy): Eukaryota > Metazoa > Arthropoda > Malacostraca > Decapoda > Palaemonidae > Palaemon > Palaemon carinicauda. Next base: position 3,918,947 of record NC_090748.1, read on the forward strand.
CCGTTGAAAGTTTGGAGAACTAATCTCTCCTGGTGAATGCAAAGAGCATGCCCATACCATCTCCATCTACCCCTCACCATGATCTTCTCCCTATATATATATATATATATATATATATATATATATATATATATGTATATGTATATATATACATATATATACTGTATATATATATACATATATACATACACATATATACTGTATATATATATACATATATACATACGCATATATACTGTATATACATATATGTGTATATATACGATATATATACTGTATATACATATATATGTATATATAGATAGATAGATAAGCAGTTATATGTTCTACTCTGCAGAAATTGTACACAAGAAGGATAAAGTCAAACTTCTTTTTTTTTTCCTGATGGCCTTTTGCGCAGTCCATCTTTCATAAGTAGATTATGTGGGTTGTCTCTGCTTTTGTAATTGGGGTCGAAATTTATGAGGAAAGATGGGGATCTGAGATGTTTATCCTGATGTAAATGTGTTTGTTTTGAGTTGGAGAGAGAGAGAGAGAGAGAGAGAGAGAGAGAGAGAGAGAGAGAGAGAGAGAGAGAGAGAGAGAGAGAGAGAGAGAGAGTGTTTTATTTCAAGAACCAGCCAAAGGCTATATGACAAAAGAAATAGTAATGGTTAACAGAAATGACAAATTTGAGACATTAAATGAGAGAGAGAGAGAGAGAGAGAGAGAGAGAGAGAGAGAGAGAGAGAGAGAGAGAGAGAGAGAGAGAGTGTTTTATTTCAAGAACCAGCCAAAGGCTATATGACAAAAGAAATAGTAATGGTTAACAGAAATGACAAATTTGAGACATTAAATGAGAGAGAGAGAGAGAGAGGAGAGAGAGAGAGAGAGAGAGAGAGAGAGAGAGAGAGAGAGAGTCTTATTTCACGAACCAGCCAAAAGCAATATATCAAAAGAAATTATATTAATGGTTAATAGAAATGACAAATTTGAGACATCAAATGAGAGAGAGAGAGAGAGAGAGAGAGAGAGGAGAGAGAGAGAGAGAGAGAGAGAGAGAGAGAGAGAGAGAGAGTGTCTTATTTCACGAACCGCAAAGGCAATCTGACAAAAGAAATAGTAATGGTTATTAGGGATGACAAATTTGAGACATTAAATGTTTGTCAGCAAATGGCAAGCAACATGAACCGGGCAAAGAACGGTCTGTCATTTAGGCTATTTTTATAAGTGATTAACAATTAATATAAAATATTTTAAGAACAGTAACAACATTAGAATAGATATTTCATATATAAACTATAAATCAAAATAAAAACCAAGAGAAAGAGAAATAAGATAGAATAGTGTGCTCGACTGTACCCTCAAGCAAGAGAAATCTACCCCAAGACAGTGGAAGAGCATGGTACAGAGGCTATGGCACTATCCAAGACTAGAGAACAACGATAATGGTATACAATTTCTTGATTTATATGTTGCTATATAAAATGGAAAGTCTTTCAAAACATTTTTTTTTTTCACCTAACACCAAGATCATTTTGATGGAGATGTGGTATTATACTTCTATTTTAGTTATTATTATTATTATTATTATTATTATTATTATTATTATTACTAGCCAAGCCACAACCCTAGTTGGAAAAGCAGGATGCTATAAGCCCAAGGGCTTCAACAGGGAAAAATAGCTCGGTGAGGAAAGGAAATAAGGAGATAAATAAATGATGAGAATAAATTAACAATAAATCCTTCTGAAAAAAGTGACGTCAAAACAGATATGTCCTACATAAACTATTAACAACGTCAAAAACAGATATGTCATAAATAAACTATAAAAAGACTCAGGTCAACCTGGTCTATATGAAAATATTTTCTCCAACTCTGAACTTTTGAAGTTCTACTGATTCCGCAAACATTAATTATGTTTTTATATTCAAGAATGTATGTATATACGGCATATCTGCATCTCATCCTTCTAAAATTTATCAAACTTTTTTTCTCTTTTTTTCTTTACAGGTAAGAATTACTTGGACACCCTAACTTGAGGTATGCGAAAGGTGCAAATTTCCTGTTGGGGTAAGTAAGTGTGGCTGACCCACGGATGACTATTCATTTTTCATTTTTTTTTTTTAGTTTTTCATATATACGAAATATTGGGCTGTTTAAAACACGTATTTGTGTATTTTTTAATATATTTAATGCCGGCATTAATTTGATCGTAGGGAATTAATTTGGTTTCTATAAAATTGATTTATTATTATTATTATTATTATTATTATTATTATTATTATTATTATTATTATTATTATTATTATTACTTGCTAAGCTACAACCCTAGTTGGAAAAGCAGGATGCTATAAGGCCAGGGCCCCCAACAGGGAAAATAGCCCAGTGAGGAAAGGAAATAAGGAAAAATAAAATATTTAAAAAAAACAGTAACAATAAATTAAATATTTCTATATAAACTATAAAGACTTAGAGGAAGAGTAATTAGATAGAATAATGTGCCCGAGTGTACCTTCAAGCAAGAGAACTCTAACACAAGACAGTGGAAAACAAATGGTACAGAGGCTATGTCACTACCCAAGACCAGAGAACAATAGTTTGATTTTGGAGTGTCCTTCTCCTAGAAGAGCTGCCTACCATAGCTGAAGAGTCTCTTCTACCCTGTAAGTTATACAATGGTATTATGAATTGAATTTACTCTAAACGAAAAATAAATCAATTTATGACTTACGATTGTATATCTATCTATATACAACAACGAATGCAGTAGTGTCTAGCCTATTGCAGGACAAAGGCCTCAGACGATCCTCATACATGTCTGGGGTGTTTTCATTATCACGTTGGCCAGTACGGGTTGATGAGGATGGGAGATTTTCGTCTTATCACACAGCAAACCAACCTAGTATGGGTGGGTCTGACTAGTTATTGTTGTTATTATTATGATTATTATTATCATTATTATTATTATTATTATTGGGTATGCTACAACCCTAGTTGGAAAACCCTAATGCTATAATCCCACTACTACTACTACTACTACTATTACTACTACTACTACTACTACTACTACTACTACTACTACTACTACTACTGATAATAATAATAATAATAGTCTATATTTTGTGTTCGCCTAGTTGTACGAAAGGATCATCAAGTAAATATTTTTTTATTCTTTTCCAAAAGTTTGTTTATAAGGAAGGGAAGTTGAAATCCTGTTTACACGCACCTGTCTTTTGATGAGACAACTTCTGGGAAAAAAAAAAAAAACTACACAAGAGGTGATAGGGTTCGTTTTGCGTTGAACCATTCAACCCAAATGAGAAGCAATGGCTCTTGTGCAGAGCCCTCTTGTACAGACTGAAAGGATCTGGCGTTACTGCGTTTTGATTTGGGGAAATGCTGTCAGTCGGGAGCAGGTGCTTTTGACAAATTGCGACTTTGCCAGGCATTGGATACGTGCCTTGAACTCATTGGTTTTTTTTAGAGAGAGAGAGAGAGAGAGAGAGAGAGGAGAGAGAGAGAGAGAGAGAGAGAGAGAGAGAGAGAGAGAGATACAAGGATTTCGGAGACTTTGCGCTTGGGTAGAGCGAATGGTTTAAAAATTTAGTTTTCTTTTATATTGTCTAACTTATCAGAGAGAGAGAGAGAGAGAGAGAGAGAGAGAGAGAGAGAGAGAGAGAGAGAGAGAGAGAGAGAGAGAGAGAGAGAGAGAGAGAGTATTCCATTCAATATTATTGTATATAAAATTGTAAACATTTATTTTTTGGACGCTTTTCTTTTTAATTGATAACGATAACGAAAGCTGCCTGTTGATATCATGAATTAATATTCTTTACCAGTAGGGAGCTGCCACTGATTCAAAGCAGTGCTGTATTATGTCTAAGTCTTACTTACTAAGCTAAAGACAAGGGTCCAAACATGAGCAGGGCCCCAGTGTAATTATTCTCTTTTACTGTCAAATGTGAAAACTTTGTTTTATTTACCTCAGTTACAATATATATATATATATATATATATATATATATATATATATATATATATATATATATATATATAGATAGATAGATAGATAGATAAATAGATAATTTATAAATTCTAATTAGACTAGTAGCTTCTGTACCATGGTCTTCCTCTGTCTTGGGCTAGAGTTCTCTTGCTTGAAGGTACACTCGGGCACTATTTTATCCTATTTCTCTTCCTCTTGTTTTGTTAGAGTTTGTATAGTTTATACAGGAGATATTTATTTTAATGTTGTTACTCTTCTTAAGATATTTAATTTTTCCTTGTTTCCTTTCCACACTGAGCTATTTTCCCTGTTGGAGCCCCTGGGCTTATAGCATTCTGCTTTTTCCAACTAGGGTTGTAGCTTAGCAAGTAATAATAATAATAATAGTATTATACTCCTCCTACTATCTGGATTCTCTCTATACCTCGGGATCAGAGACCCAAGGGGGGAAATCAACTCAAAGATATTAGTGTCTGGTTGACCGGGGAATCGAACCCGGGCCCGAGAAACTGAGGTGACAGTGACATACCATCTATTGTTACCTCAGTTTCTCGGGCCCGGGTTCGATTCCCCGGTCGACCAGAAGCTATTATCTTTGAGTTGATTCCCCCTTGAGTCTCTGATCCCGAGGTAGAGAGAGAATCCAGATATTAGGAGGAGTATAATATTTGGGGCGGTTGTGGTGGGCATTGGAGGATGTCGAGAGGTCCAGATAAGGTCAATTCCTAGGGGTCCTGCCAGATAAGGTCAAATCCTAGGGGTCCTGCCAGATAAGGTCAAATCCTAGGGGTCCTGCCAGATAAGGTCAAATCCTAGGGGTCCTGCCAGTTAAGGTCAAATCCTAGGGGTCCTGCCAGTTAAGGTCAAATCCTAGGGGTCCTGCCAGATAAGGTCAATTCCTAGGGGTCCTGCCAGATAAGGTCAAATCCTAGAGGTCCTGCCAGATAAGGTCAATTCCTAGGGGTCCTGCCAGATAAGGTCAAATCCTAGGGGGTCCTGCCAGATAAGGTCAAATCCTAGGGGGTCCTGCCAGATAAGGTCAAATCCTAGGGGTCCTGTCAGATAAGGTCAAATCCTAGGGGTCCTGCAATGGGTTAGGTCAATTCCTAGGGGTCCTGCAATAGGTTAGGTCAATTCCTAGGGGTCCTGCAATAGGTTAGGTCAATTCCTAGGGGTCCTGCAATAGGTTAATACAATACTGATTTAAAGAGAAAGTGATAAGAGACCTTGATGACTTATTCATGACACACGACGAGGAGTACGGGAGCATCTCTCTCTCTCTCTCTCTCTCTCTCTCTCTCTCTCTCTCTCTCTCTCTCTCTCTCTCTCTCTCTCTCTCACGACATTAGATATCCCTGCCTTAAATGTCTTGTCTGGTGAATGTTTCAGGAATGTTCATTTCGCCTAACATATGTTACTATTCTTTCATACCTTTTTTACTTGAATCTTCCTTAGTCTTCAAGTGATTGATGAAGCAAATCGACGCTCGGAGACTTTGGGATAAAACTGAAGATTTAGTTTGATGGTAATGGATATTGTGTTTGTGTTTGTATTGCTTCAGATGCAGGTAAAATTGTTACGTAACGTATGAGCATCTTGGAATTCAAGATCAATGAAGGTAAAATAAATTAAAGCTAAATTAGGATGGTTATTATAAGATGAATAAATTGGTTGAAGATTTCGGTTGTCAATGAGAGACTGTCTCAGATTGAAAAGTATTTTTTACTTCCGCTAACGAAGTTGGAAGGAGGTTATGTTTTCGCCCGTTCGTGTGTGTGTGTGTTTGTGGACAGCTTATTGGCCAGAATTTTAAAAGTAATGAAACTCGCAGGGATTAAGTGTTATATAAAATATCTGAACATGATTACATTTTGGAAGGTCAAGGTCACGGTCAAGCAAAATGTCCAATTCACGTAAGTCAGCCATAAGTTTGGACATCGTTGTCACAGAGACTTCAAACTTGGTTCATATTTGAGTGTACGATAATCCACGCCAATTAATAAATGTTAAGGTCAAAGGTCAATGACAAGCTGTGGCCTGATTGGTAACGTCTCTGCCTGGTGTTTCCCAGTCGGGGGTTCGAGTCCCATTCAGACTCGTTAGTGCCATTAGTGTCTGCAACCTTACCATCCTTGTGAGCTAAGCTTGGGTGGAGAGGAGGCTTGGGCCCTGATCATATAATATATGGTCAGTCTCTAGGGCATTGATTGTCCTGATTGCTAGGGCAATGTCACTGTCCCTTGCCTCTGCCATTCATGAACGACCTTTAAAAGGCCAGGGAATAAGCTGCCGCGGCGGAGGTCTGCGCTCTACTGAGTGCCTCTCTAGTTTAATATGGAATCTCCTTCTATAATTCACTGGCGTGTGACTTGTAGCCAATTAGCAGGTGTATGTGAATGAGAGAAAAGTAATTATGAGCGAACAAAGAGTGGAAAAAGTAAAGGGTTAATGGTATCGAAGTCGAACAAAAAGTACAGGTCATTGAAATTTTGAGTGATAATGCATCTGCGATGGGATAAAACCATTAGATATCACTCTGTGAAGCAAGGCTATTCAAACAAGTCTTGCGCAATTAAAAGATAAGAATAGGAGGGATTTTATTTGCCTCTGTGAAGTCGTCGTCTTCTTCTTCTTGTCAAAAGAAATGGAAACTGATGTTTTGGTTGAAACTCTTAACATGAAAAATCATAAGTTCAAGGTAGTTTTTATTTATGAATTGGCAAAACTGCAAATTTTATTAATAATAATTTGTTGATACAGAAAACTATAGCTGCAAAATACTCTTAAGGTCGAAGATATTCAAGAGAGAGAGCATAGAGTGTTTGTGACGTCATGAGACGTGTAATCTTTTGTTATCCATAGTGGACGAGATGTTCTTAATTTCTCTGTTTTAGCCCTCCTGGCTAGTACAGTGTTAACGCGTTTGCCTAGCATTCACATGGCAGCAGATCGATCCAAGCTCGGGACCGTGAGGTTAAGCTGTTTACTGGGGAGGTCACTGCTGTGGTTGGGCACTACCGGGGGAGGGGGGGGGGGGGGGGCGGCTTGCCTGGCTGACGTTCTGGTGAGCATATTTTCTGATGAAACGAACTGAAACCAAACATTTTTAGAAATCCACCTTTTTTCAATTGCGTTTAAAGTGAAAAAAAAAAAAACTATGGTTGAGCAAAACAGGGTGGTGGCGTGTTTGGGTTTGCCCTACTGACGTTCTGGTGAGCATCTACTCTGATGAAACCAAACTGGAACCAAACACTCTTAAGCTCATGAAACCCCCTTTTTCTATTCCGTTTAAAGTGAAAACTCCTTTAATCTTCCCAGCAGCGTGTCTCTCCAGCTGGCGGTCCATATTTAACGAAGTTATTGGTCAAATAAAAAAAAGGATATTTTACCCATGGAAATTGTCTTGGTCTGTTTATGCCATGGAAATTGTCTTGGTCTCTGTTTATGCGATGGAAATTGTCTTGGTCTCTGTTTATGCGATGGCCGTGCGAGATGCATCGTTATATGAGGGTCACTGAGGAGATTCTAGACGCCAAGAGTCATATTCTGCCCATGGGACTGTGGTGGTGGAAAGGGGGGGGGGGGGGGGGAGCGGTTTGCACATTCCACGCTGCTGACACATTGTAGGAGACTCCTTTCTTCACCAGGTTATGTGGCGTAGTTACCGGTGAGGTTGATAATAACTTGGGTTATTATTATCATTATTATTACTAGACAAACTACAACCCTAGTTGGAAAAGCAAGATGCTATAAACCCAAGGGCTCCAATAGGGAAAATTAGCTCAGTGAGGAAAGGAAATAAATAAATAATGAGAACTAGTTAACAATAAATCATTCTAAAAACAGTAACAACATCAAAACAGATATGTCCTATATAAACTATTAACGTCAAAAACAGATATGTCCTATATAAACTACAAAAAGACTCATGTCAGCCTGGTCAACATGAAAACATTTGCTCCAACTTTGAACTTTTGATTTCTACTGATTCAAATACCCGATGAGGAAGATCATTCCACAACTTGTTCACAGCTGGAATAAAACTTCTAGAATACTGTGTAGTATTGAGCCTCATGATGGAGAAGGCCTGGCTATTAGAATTAGCGAGGAATGTGATCTCGGAAAGGTTGAAGCCAGCTAGGACCAGGGAGGACCAGGTAATAGCTGCTGATGAATCAGCAGGTAAATATACAGTATAGGGTCTCCGAAACCCCCCATCCTTTGCTCACAAGGATGGTGAGGTTGCAGCCACTAAAGGAACTAACGATTTTGATCAGGACTTGGACCCAGCATGTATATATATATATATATATATATATATATATATATATATATATATATATATATATCTCCAGACACTTTCTCCCTACTATTAAGGGAATAAGTAACATCGCTATTTGTTGTATTTGCTTGCATGTGTGTGTGTGTGTGTGCGCGCGCGCGTGTGTGTACACTTCGTTCGTCACTGGACCCTGATTTCGAATGTGAGAGCCACAGGTGAGGTTAGGTGAGGTGGAGGGCTTAAGAAATAGGTAAACTGGCTTGAATTGGGTTGGGTTAGGTTACGTTGGGTTGTCACTGGCTTTCCAAATCCTTTTCTTGGTGTTTTACGCAATGTTACTCTGTTATCTGATGGTTACACATGTCATTGATTCTCTCTCTCTCTCTCTCTCTCTCTCTCTCTCTCTCTCTCTCTCTCTCTCTCTCTCTCTCTTTAAGAGCAAATGAAGTTTCCGCGGATGGACTAAAGTCTTTGAGACATCCAAAGTATGGAAACTCTCTCTCTCTCTCTCTCTCTCTCTCTCTCTCTCTCTCTCTCTCTCTCTCTCTCTCTCTCTCTCTCTCTCTCTCTTTTTAAGAGCAAATGAAGTTTCCGCGGATGGACTAAAGTCTTTGAGACATCCAAAGTATGGTAACTCTCTCTCTCTCTCTCTCTCTCTCTCTCTCTCTCTCTCTCTCTCTCTCTCTCTTTAAGAGCAAATGAAGTTTCCGCGGATGGACTAAAGTCTTTGAGACATCCAAAGTATGGTAACTCACTCTCTCTCTCTCTCTCTCTCTCTCTCTCTCTCTCTCTCTCTCTCTCTCTCTCTCTCTCTCTCTCTCTCTCTCTCTCTTTCTTTAAGAGCAAATGAAGTTTCCGCGGATGGACTAAAAAGTGTTTGAGACATCCAAAGTAAGGTAACTCTCTCTCTCTCTCTCTCTCTCTCTCTCTCTCTCTCTCTCTCTCTCTCTCTCTCTCTCTCTCTCTCTCTCTCTCTCTCTAAGATCAAATGGAGTCTCCGCGGATTGACTACAAAATCTTTGAGATATCTAAAGTAAGGTAACACACACACACACACTCTCTCTCTCTCTCTCTCTCTCTCTCTCTCTCTCTCTCTCTCTCTCTCTCTCTCTCTCTCTCTCTCTCTCTTCATACACGTGAGTTTTAATTGACTGCCCATCTGTAAAGTGTCTGAGATAATGGGAATTGTTAGAAATGAACTTGTAGAGTCATTTTAAATCGATATTTAAGATACTAATGAACTAGCTCATTTATTTTTTTTTGGAGATCTCAGGGGTGGGTTAGGGCCCGGGGGGGGGGGGGGGGAGGTTCTCCTGTGGTCCAGGTAGCCCTCCAACTCCATATTGAGGCGAAGGTGCCAACGGGATTGACAAGTTGACCAGATTGCCATCAACTTGATCGATGGAGCTCAGCTCTGGCCTAATTTGATGAATGCCTTATTTGAAGTGTGAAGTTAATAATTTGCCCTCATTTCCATGTGCTGTGAGATAGGAAAGGGGGGGGGGAGTGGCTGTAAGGATCTCGGAGGATATTGACAAGACCAGATTTTCAACTAATAGGTTTCTCAGGTGCGGTGTGGGATGCTCTGAAAGAGAGATTTTTGACAAAACTATATTTTTAACTGATAAGTTCCTAGGTGTGGTGTGGGGTGCTTTGAAAGAGAGATTTTTGACAAAACTATATTTTTAACTGATAAGTTCCTAGGTGTGGTGTGGGGTGCTTTGAAAGAGAGATTTTTGACAAAACTATATTTTCAACTAATAGGTTTCTCAGGTGTGGTGTGGCTGGGAGGGCTCTGTAACAGATTTTATTTACTAAACTATATCTTCTACTGATAAGTTTTGTCATGTTTATCAGTAAGTGTCTATTCTTTTCAATAGATCGTGATGTATTAAGTAAATTTATGAAATCACGTATGATTTGGCTGCATCTTGGATCATTGTATTATACCTTTAGACCGTTTGTATTCCATTGCTGATGTTGGATTTAAGAATCAACATGAAATCTAACATCTATTTTTTATTTTTTATCTATCTAGATAGTTTTCCAATTAGGGTACGGTTTATGTCGTGGTATTAGATACTGTATCTTTTGATTTGGTAATAATAATAATAATAATAATAATAATAATAATAATAATAATAATAATAATAATAATAATAATAATAATAATAATAATAATAATGCACAGATGTACATGGCAAGTATGTCATACTTTCAAGTGTTGGTTTAAGGTTTAAAGTCCGCTCATCAATGGTAGAGGCAAGGGACAGTGACATTACCCTATTGAGCAGGACAATGCCCTAGAGACTTACCATATATACATATGATTAGCGCCCAAGCCCCCCCCCCCCCCTCTCTCTCTCCCCAAGATACGACCAGGGAGGGTCAGGCAATGGCCGCTGATGGTTCACCAGATAGATCTATAGGCTCCCCCAAGTACCACATTATTAGCTCACAAGGGTGGTGAGGTTACAGCGACCAAAGGCACTAACGAGTTTGAACTGGTGTCGAAGAACCCCAGTCTGGCGTTCACCAGTCAGGGACGTTACCGCGTCGGCCAGCACAACCATTGAAAAGATTTCCCTTGCTGTATCACACTCGTGGAATGCAGAAGAGTGCCAAATCTGTCGGATGAAGTAAGAATGTGATGTCAAAGTGTCACAAGGTGATAAAGATTCTGAATGGAGCTTTTTCAGATTTTGTTTTCAACTAGAAATTGAATGACAGGCCTAGTGGAAATTCGTGATTTTTTTACCATGCGTTAAAATTCGCCAGTCTCCATTGTGAATTTTTGAATGGAAGAATGAACGCAACAAAGGGGTAACCTCTGATCGCCATGGATATATATGCAGGTAAAGCTTTTAATTTTTTATCTCGAGTCTGTTTATTTATTGTCGCGAATGAAGTGAGTGACCTTATATGAAATGTCCAAAAATTTTTTTTTAAAGATATCTCCCCTAACCCGTAGCCCAGTCATTCCTTTACTCAGATTTCGCAGCTGGGATGGAAGGGGGGGAAGCAGCTGATATTTTCGGCGTAATCAATAACTCCTATACCAATAAATCTATTCAATTTAAATTTTAAGGGATTATTTAGCTATGTATAAGCTTTGTTTATACCTGCTATAGACTTGGCCTGGCTGTGACTTTTGTAAGTGACGACTTTTAGCTAAAAAAAATAAGTGAGGAGGAGCAAACTACTACTACAGTTTTACAGATATCCAAATGATTTTCCCAGGCTTTGATGGCTGTTATGTGAACTACATTTATACCAATTTTTTTTTTATTGATACTTGCCATAGAAAGGTCACATAGCCATTTTTCGAGACCCACGGAGGCCGATTTTCGAAAGGTCACAGTAGCCATTGTTCGAGACCCACGGAGGCCGATTTTCGAAAGGTCACAGTAGCCATTGTTCGAGACCCACGGAGGCCGATTTTCGAAAGGTCACAGTAGCCATTGTTCGAGACCCACGGAGGCCGATTTTCGGCAGCGCCGTACATTACTCGTAGAATACTTCACATATTTATATAAAATTTTCAGGGATTCATAAGATGGACAATTACTTTGGCCATACCAATTTTCATGTTTATATCTGTCACAGCAAACGTTTATTTCGGTATGAGTTGAATGATTATTATTAAAATATTATTATTATTATTATTATTATTATTATTATTACTACTATGAGATTCAGGGCCTCTGTAACACGGTTTTTTCGCAATAACTTTTTTTCTATGAATTTCATAAATATAACGCTTAATCAGAATGCACATTATATCTACACATAAATTTTGACTATATTCTGCATTACGTAGGTTGAATAAATTTGGTACTTTATTAAGTAAAAGTGACGATTTTTGAAGACGGGCCAACTTACTCAGAGAAAAGGTTTCGAACGCACTCGTTACGTAACTTATGACGGCATTTCTTCTCTCTTTCTCGATCGATGATTGGTTATACGTAACGAAGGCTATACCGCTGCCAACAATAACACAAAAGTGTAAATAAAAGCAAAGCAGTACACCTTTATGATCTCTGAAATCTCTCCACTGAGAATTGTCATAATGAACAAACGAACAAAATATGTTAATAAATACAAAAACACTTCGATTATTAGTCTAACTCCCAGAATAAGTTTCCTGAGAAATTAGTCTACTTTATAGGTCACAATCAGATTGACAAGGTGTATGGATTAGTTGGTAATTTTCAAAAACGTAGTAGACCAGCTTGATTTGATAACTGCTATATCCAATGTCCAGTAATTTTTATTTATTGTCTAGCTACCTACGTATTTACTGTAAAAAAAGAAAAAAATAAATAAATAACTGGTACCATATTTTGGCTTTAAACCTTCACCAGTAATTATCGTCAGAATGATGACTTCACGAGGCTCCACCCACTTTGGCCTCGTTGTAATTCAGGATAACACTGAAGGCTATCATGGGCATTGTTGGATCAGAAAATTTAAATTCTGGCTATAAAAACTAATTTTTCGCGTAGTTGTAAGAAGTGGTAAATGATCCTCAAGGATCCCAGCAGTTGGCCTAAACGTTTAATTCATGCATACTACTGTTGCGGCAGTACTGCTACAGTAGTATTACTACGCCAGCA
>NC_090748.1:3939332-3946832 GCF_036898095.1 Palaemon carinicauda
AGGGCACTGCCCTTCTAGCTAAGGCATTGTCAGTGTCCCTTGCTTCTGCCATTCATGAGCGACTTTCAAACCTGTGGCCTGATTGGTAACGTCTCTGCCTGGTGATCGCCAGTCGGGGGTTCGAGTCCCTCTCAGACTCGTTAGTACCATTAGTGTCTGCAACCTTACCATCCTTGTGAGCTAAGGGGGGGGGGTGTTTGGGGGAGCCTATAGGTCGATCTGCTGAGTCATCAGCACCCACTGCCTGGTCCTCCCTGGTCCTAGCTTGGGTGGAGAGGAGGCTTGGGCGCTGATCATATACTATATGGTCAGTCTCTAGGGCATTGTCCTGCTTGCTATGGCAATGTCAGTGTCCCTTGCCTCTGCTATTCATGAGCGACCTTTAAACCTTTTAAACTAGTGTGGCCTGCGTTTCTCAGAGTTCCCGCTTATTCGTGAGAAGTCTTGGGTGAAATGTGTTATGTTGGTGAACGACGTCTCTTATGAGACCTTTCTGTCGATTCTGGCATGCACTCGTACCTGCTAAAAGAAGCCTCTGTAATACACTGCTAATCTCTCTGTCCGGAGTCGCGTTACCTTGCTGTTGCCCCTTAATTATTAGGCCCTCTCTGTCCCATGTAAAAGGAGGTGCTTTACTTTCCTAGGAAACCCAAATTTGGTTTTAAATAACTTGCTAGGATAGTGGTAATGTGTTCGCCTAGCAATCAAATGGCAGCAGATCGATCCCCGAATTATTAGGCCCCTCTCTGTCCCATGTAAAAGGTGGTGCTTCACTTTCTCTTGAAACCCAAATTCGGTAACGTGTACGCCTGGTATCCGCATGGCAGCAGATCGATCCCTGCCCGAGTCCGTGATTCTAAGCTGTTTTACTGGGGAGGCTACTGCTGGGGTTGGGTACCACAGTGCGTGGTTTTTGGCTTGACTGGCTGACGTTTTGATGAGATTGGAACTGAAACCAGACACCTTTAACCCGAAGATTGGGTGTCACCTGCCCCCTACAAAAAGAGACATGTTTTGTTGTAGTTCATTCGTAGCGTTTGTGTTTTAATTTTGGGATCCTGGTTATGGCAATCACCAGGCACGCACGCTACCACCAGGCCACCATAACCCAAGTGGGTGGTAAATAGCCTTCCACTCTCATACTATGGTGTTGTTGTTGTTGTTGTTTTTTCCAGCACTGATAACACAACCACCTGTTTAAGCTTGCATGTTTTGTGACATTCTTGCTCTCAACTGGTTGTATATAAGCTCGTTATCTGTCGAATAGATTTTCCTTGAATTCATTTCACCTCTCAGTCATCAGTTTTAACAGATGGTATTGGTTTGAGCCCTGTTGCACTTTTTTTTTGGGGTGGGTGGGTGTTAGGGTGGGCAATGCAAATTCCAATATGTTTGATATCCATTTTTGTAGAATCATTAGTGAAATTTTGGACCTGTGTGGTTTAATTCATAACACTTGGTGCTTCAGAAGAGTAACAAAAAAGGTATGCAGTCTTAAAAACAGAATGTTAAGGAAAACATGAGTATTGTTATCGTTGTTATTATTTCTAGCTAAGCTACAACCCTAATTAGAAAAGCATGATGCAATAAGCCCAAAGGTCTCCAACAGGGACAAATCAGCCCAGTGAGGAAAGGAAATAATGACATAAGTATACTATATGAGAAGGAATTAACAATTGAAATAACCTATTTTAAGAACAGTAACAACATGAAAACAGATCTATCATATACAAACTATGAAAAGAGACACGATTTTCTTATTACTAATAATTTGTGATAATTCATAAGATATTTATGTCATGTAGGTAATGGCAGAACCTCGCTGTGTGAAACATCTAAAGTTTATTAGCACCTTCTTAAAACATAACAGATACCTCACACGTCTCGAACTGCCCACCTAACCCAGCCAGGACTCCTCGCTGCTGCGAGGAAGGACGCTGCTGACTGGTACAACACGCGAAGCTATACTACCTGGGTCTAAGCTATGTCAGGCAGGGCAGCTGATCGGGGGTACAGTCTACCCCAAAGCCAAAGCAAAGTCCTTCAAAAAAAAAAAAAGAAGGCAATCGTACTTACCCCATACAAAGATGGGGGAAAAAAGCACGTTGATAGAAGAGTGTTTATATTCAGTTACTTAAGAAATAGAGGAAATTTTTAAAGGTTATTTTACTTTTATGTTCCAAAGGGATAAAAGGTCCCACTTGCTTGATAGTGGGTCTCAATTATTATTATTATTATTATTATTATTATTATTATTATTATTATAATAATTATTATTATTATAATTAGTAAGATTATTATTATCATCATTATTATTATTGTTATTATTATTATTATCATTATTATTATTATTATTATTATTATTGTTAGTATTATTATCATTAGAATTAAATTATTATTATTATTATTATTATTATTATTATTATTCTTATTACTTGCTAAGCCACAACCCTAGTTGGAAAAGCAGGATGCTTTAAGCATTAGGGCTCCAACAGGGAAAATTTAACATATTATTTATGTCAGTGATGCTTTTGTTTGTTCGTGTGGCAATATTTTCTTCATGCTTTTGATTGTCAGATATGCTCTAGAGGTCAGTGTAGGACACCTGTAGAATTTTTCGACAAATTGCTTTTTTTCGTCTTAGTTTTAAGATGGTTTTTGAATAAAGGGGCAGGTTAAGTCAAAAAGTAATTTAGATGATTTATAATCATACCTTTCGTAATGGTTTTGGGCACCGGTTGCTTGCTCTGAAAATGAATTTGGCAGTGCTTTCTCCCTAATGCCTTCGATCAAAGGCATCCTCTTCCACCAAACCTCTTCGCTCCATATCATCCTTCACCTTATCAATATAAAAATCTTCTTCCCCACCGTTATCCCTACATTAAGGGGTCGGTTGCCTGATGCGCCCTCTCCAATGCCTTCTGTCAAAGGGATCCTCTTTCACCAAACCTCTTCGCTCCATATCATCCTTCACCTTATCAATATCAAAATCATCTTCCCCACCGTTATCCCTACATTAAGGGGTCGGTTGCCTGATGCGTTCTTCCCTATGCCTTCGATCAAAGGCATCCTCTTCCAACGAACCTCTTCTCTCCATATCAGCCTTCACCTTATGTCGCCATCTAATTCTCTGCTTCCCTCTTTGATCTTCTCTCCCTTACGGGTTCCTCCCCAGCCCTCCTCACTCACTCCCCCACCATCCATCCTCACCACATGCCCACACCATCTCAGTCGTGACACACTTATCATCTCTGTAATCTTTACTGCGCCTGCCATTCTCATTTCATCATTCTCCAATCTTTCAAGCAGTGATATTCCCATAATGCACCTTAGCATTCTCATCTCTGTTCTCTCAAGCTTTGCTTCCTCTTTTCGTCTTAAAATCCCAAGTTTCTGATCCATACATTAACATTGGTCTTATTACTGTGCTATAGATCTTGTCTTTTACCTTGATTGGCATTTTCCTATCACATACCACTCCTGCTATGTTGCTTTTATTCGTTGGTCTGAATGATGATTCGTAACTTTTTTCTTAATTTCTTTTTGTATACACATTGCTTCTCCTCTCCACTCCTCTCCTCTCCTCACCTCCTCTCCTACGTTTTCTCTCACATTGCTAACCTATTTTACGCCACGCCCTTTACACCTACACCTGTAACCATGTCTGCCTTATTAGGGGAGTGA
This sequence comes from Palaemon carinicauda, assembly GCF_036898095.1. Lineage (NCBI taxonomy): Eukaryota > Metazoa > Arthropoda > Malacostraca > Decapoda > Palaemonidae > Palaemon > Palaemon carinicauda. Next base: position 3,943,017 of record NC_090748.1, read on the forward strand.
GCTCTTTATGTGGGCTTAGATGCTTTTATCTGTTTCGCGTTTGGACGTTTTATCTGCCATGTTATGAACATTAGGAAACTCATTCACGGGATGTATAATGTTTTCCCAACGTTACCTTCCATTTGGTGTTTTAATACAACAAATAGTTACCTCTTTAATATTTGTACTGTTTAAGAAATCTATTTGCATATATACTCGTAATCAGCATCATCTACTCCTACGCCTATTGACGCAAAGGGCCTCGATTAGATTTCGCCAGGCGTCTCTATCTTGAGCTTTTAATTTAATACTTCTCCGTTTATTATCTCCTACTTCATGCTTCATTGTCCTCAGCCATGTAGGCCTGGGTCTTCCAACTCTTCTTGTGCCTAGTTGTGCCCAGTTAAACGTTTGGTGAAATAATCTCTCTTGGAGAGAGCCAAGATTATGCCCAAACCATTTCCATCTATCCCTCACCATGATCTCATATTATTATTACTTTATTATTACTTGCTAAGCCACAACCCTAGTTGGAAAAGCAGGATGCTATAAGCCCAGGGGACCCAACAGGTAAAATAGCCCAGTGAGGAAAGGAAACAAGGAATATATTCAACATTTTAGAATTAAATTGAATACCGACATCCTTTTTAAACTTGTATTATTTGGAAACATTAGTTTGAAGTTTGGAAAGTAGGCACGAACTTCTATTCCTATTATCCCTTGTCGTAAACATATTGTCTGTTGCGCAAGATACAACATCTGTCATCATGGTATATTGACTAATTTTAACCTCTGAACCCTAAGCTCATACCTAGCGTATTTGCCGTGACTGGATAGAGGGTTAGTAATAATGCACAAGACGAAGACTGTCGTAATATCGCTGGGCATTTTCGACGCTCACGTTCTGCAATTAATCGTCACCTTTTGACTCCTGGCGTCTTGTCTCCCGATGCGATCCTGCCTATACCTTTTAAAGACACAACTGTTTCATAATACATCATCATGTTTACAAATCCCATTCGCCTCCATAGTGACCTCAATTTGTACCTCCGCCAACGAAGTTGGAAGGAGGTTATGTTTTTTGCCAATGTTTGTGAACAGGTTCCTGGCCGCAATTTTAATCGTAGGGTAATGAAACTTGCAGTGATCAACTGTTAGGTAAAAAGATGGAAATGATTAAATTTTGGAAGGTCAAGGTCACGGTCAAGCAAAATGGCCAATTCACGTAATCGGCCATAAGTTTGTACATCGTTGTCACAGAGGCTTCAAACTTGGTTCATATTTGAGTGTATAAATATCCACGCCCAGTTATACATGTTCAAAGGTCAAGATCAAGGTCTAGCTAAAGGTCATGAAATAAGCTGCCGCGGTGGAGATGTCCGCTCTAGTTTAAACATTTTTTTTTTGGCTAGATGGATGCTTATAATTTTATAGTGGTTTTCTAGCTTAGGTGGCATAGTACTTTGGGAATGAATTTCTTGTCTGACAGTTTCTAGAATCTCACAGGTAACTTGTTGCAACATAAGGAGGATTTAAGGATCCATATTTTGATATTTAAGTATGTGGTCCATTTTTTATTTTTTTTATTTATACAGATGTAAAGAAACGTGAACATAACTCTATACATTAAGACAAAACTGGTTTTTAATGGTATTTAACACTTGCGCTGATTGAACATATGTTATTGCATACAACCCTTTTTGAACATGTCTTATTACATACAACCCTTTTTGAACATGTGTTAATAATACAACCCGTTATTGAACATGTGTTAATAATACAACCCGTGATTGAACGTGTGTTAATAATACAACCCGTTATTGAACGTGTGTTAATAATACAACCCGTGATTGAACGTGTGTTAATAATACAACCCGTGATTGCACGTGTGTTAATAATACAACCCGTGATTGCGGTGTGTTAATAATACAACCCGTGATTGCACGTGTGTTAATAATACAACCCATGATTGAACGTGTGTTAATAATACATCCCGTGATTGAACATGTGTCAATGATACAACCCGTGATTGAACATGTGTTAATAATACAACCCGTGATTGAACATGTGTTAATAATACAACCCGTGATTGAACATGTGTTAATAATACAACCCGTGATTGAACATGTGTTAATAATACAACCCGTTATTGAGCGTGTTAATAATACAACCCGTTATTGAGCGTGTTAATAATACAACCCGTTATTGAACATGTGTCAATAATACAACCCGTGATTGAACGTGTGTTAATATTACAACCCGTTACTGAACATGTGTCAATAATACAACCCGTGATTGAACATGTGTTAATGATACAACCCGTTATTGAACAAGTGTTAATACAACCCATGTTTAAACATGTTAATAATACAACCCGTTATTGAACATGTGTTAATAATACAACCCATGATTGAACATGTATTAATAATACAACCCGTTATGAACATGTGTTAATAATACAACCCGTTATTGAACATGTGTCAATAATACAACCCGTGATTGAACATGTGTTAATGATACAACCCATGATTGAACATGTGTTAATAATACAACCCGTTATTGAACATGTGTTAATAATACAACCCATGATTGAACATGTGTTGATAATACAACCCGTTATGAACATGTATTAATAATACAACCCGTTATTGAACATGTCTTAATAATACAACTCGTGATTGAACATGTGCCAATAATACAACCCGTTATTGAACATGTGTTAATAATACAACCCGTGATTGAACATGTCTTAATAATACAACTCGTGATTGAACATGTGTCAATAATACAACCCGTTATTGAACATGTTTTATAATACAACCCGTTATCGAACATGTGTTATTGAATACAATGTGATATTCAGAAGTAGACATCGCTAACTATTTATTCCATAGAAAATCAAGTATATGTTTCTTGACTCCCCTTCCACATTTTGATTTTGATTTTAGCATTTTTAGTACTTCTAAGGTCGCTAAACTCAACTGAAGAATTAGTCATCATGTGCTTGTGGTTCTTCAGCGGCTAATGGATGTTTTGTGTGCACGTTTTTTTTCTCATCTTTTTTTTTTAGCATATATAAAAATATTTTTTCCCCTTCAATCAATGTGTAATCGTGGAATGGAGGGCTTTTGGTAAAAACAACATGAAATTATGAAAATTAAAATGCCACTTTCTCTAAAAAGAAAGCTTTTGGTAAATAACATGAAATTAGGAAAAGTAAAATGCCACTTTCTCTAAAAAGAAAAAGCATTTAATCACATGATCCTACCAGTATTATTTTATATATTTTATGATGCTTACTCATCCATTTTCTTCCACATTTACATGCATCTGGCCAATATGGTTCTAGATTAACGATGGCGTACAAAGCACTGGAAAATTATTTCGGAAATCCTATGGAAATCCTACCAGCTTACTTCAAGGTTTATGCCTGCATTTCGCAAGCCCGTGTCATACGGCCAAACGTGATGGTTTCACCTCAAGCATGATGGCTATGAATCATGCTCACGTTGGACAGTTTATTGACCTAAATTGCAGCGTTTGGCTTCGGATAGATAAAGATACCACTGATAAGAAGGTGTTAAGGAAAGAAATGTGAGGGGGAAAGGCTCATTCTGTTTCCGTAGATTAAGGTGATCTGTGTGAAACCTTTGTCATGCACCCTTTTCTGGTGTGCAAGGTGTCTGTTAGGTACTAACAGAGAGGCGAGATGAATGCAGCCAATTTGATTCAACAAGACAACGAGCTTATAAACAGACAGTTGAGAGCAAGAATGACACAAATCCAAACAGTATAAAAGTGAGTTGATTCAACAAGACAACGAGCTTATATACAGAT
>NC_090748.1:3949332-3981832 GCF_036898095.1 Palaemon carinicauda
CTCTCTCTCTCTCTCTCTGTACATATATATATATATATATATATACATATATGTATATATATATATATATATATATATATATATAAATATATATATATATATATATATATATATATATATATATATATATATATATATATATAGCTTATCTTTTCGTCCACGCCCAGCTCTCCCCATCCTTCGGGTAAGGTTGAGAGGGAGTAATCACACCCTGGTGAGACGGGATGCGTGTGCATGTACATATCTATCTAATTATATAGCCGTCATTTTTAACGGGGCGGGTACGCAACTGAGTATATATGTAGGGAAGAAGTAAGGTTTTTAGTATTAACTCTTAACCATTCAGTACTATGTAGATTACCAAATGCTATTAAAGCTGGTTGTTCAGTGGCTACTTTCCTCTTGGTAAGGGTAGAAGAGACTCTTCAGCTATGGTAAGCAGCTCTTCTAGGAGAAGGACACTCCTAAATTAAACCATTGTTCTCTAGTCTTGGGTAGTGCCATAACCTCTGTACCATGGTCTTCCGCTGTCTTGGGTTAGAGTTCTCTTGCTTGAGGGTACACTCGGGCACACTTCTGTCTAGTTTCTCTTCCTCTTGTTTTGTTAAAGTTTTTTTAGGTAATATTTATTTTAATGTTGTTACTATACTTAAAATAATTTATTTTTCTTTATTTCCCTTCCTCACTGGGCTATTTTCCCTGTTGGGGCCCCTAGGCTTATAGCATCCTGCTTTTCCAACTACGGTTGTAGCTTAGCATTTAATAATAATAATAATAATAATAATAATAATGAAAATGGTGTACCTACAAGAGAACTAATGAACAATTGAAATAAAATGTTTTAAGAAGAGTAACAACATTGAATACGATCTTTCATAAATAAGTTTGATCTTTAGAAGTTCCCTCGATTGAACCACCCGATTAGGAAGATCATTCCACAACTTGGTCACAGTTAGAATAAAACCATTATAAACTTTTGAATGAAAAGATTTGACCACATTGAATCTTTTTTTCAGGACACAAAATACTTTTCATTTTCCAATGTGAAAAGGAATTTCCAGTTCATATATATTCTCAAAGGTCAACTTGGATATTAAATTGCATTGTTGTTGATATTTACGTCTATGGAAGTCACCAGTGTTATTATTATCATTATTATTATTATTATTATTATTATTATTATTATTATTATTATTTGCTATGCTACAACCCTAGTTGGAAAAGCAGGATGCTATAAGCCCAGGGGCTCCAACAGAGAAAATAGCCCAGTGAGGAAAGGAAACAAGGAAAATAAAATATTTTAGGAAATAAGATTTCTTGCATACGTGTATGATTGTATGGCCCATCACCTACTTGGATAATATATATATATATATATATATATATATATATATATATATATATACATAAAAGTGTGTGTTTGTGTGTCTTTCTTTGTGTATAGGTTATCCAATTTCTGAAGAACTAGTCCCTTGTCAATGAAAGCATGATTTGTGACTACCCACAGTTAGCTGCCAGAAAAATTATGATGTAGAAGATCATTTACAATCACTTAGTAAAAGAAGAACTCTTGACGATTTTACAGTTTGTATACTGTATGTGTGTATATATATGCATATATGTGTGTATATGTATATGTATATAAATACACACATATATACAAATGTATTTATGTACTGTATATATATATATATATATATACACATATATATATATTTATATATATATATATATATATATATATATATGTGTGTGTGTGTGTGTGTGTGTGTGTGTGTATTATGAGTGTATGAGCACGCATGCGCATAAAAGCTAAACATTATCCATTTCCAGTATTTATAACTCCTCCTCCTTCTTCCTCCATGGCCAACGTTTCACTTTCTCTTTCTTCCCTCCCTTCCCCTCACTTCTCCTCACCTCTCCTCACCCTACCTCTCCTCTCCTCTCCTCTCTCCTCTCCTCACCTGAACCATTTAAACCCATTGTCAGGTGTATCTTGATCTGCATCATAACTACTTTGTTGTTGTTGCTCTTCCAGCAGTAGTACACTCGCCCCTCCTCTTGGTCATGGTGTGGCCTACCGTGCTAGTGGTATTTTTAGCTTTTATATCAGAAGCAGGTCTTCTGGAAGATATTTAATTTTCAAAATGACCTCTTTGCTTTTAAGGTTTTAATTGGATATTCTTTTATTTTTTATTTATAATAAATGATATCGGCGTCAATGACCTTAAGATGTCAGGATGCCAGAAAACCTATCTATCAATCAATCCCCCTCCTGTTACAGGATACATCCTTCTCCAACAGTTTTCACTGGTGTCTCCTCCTTTACTGCGTTACAATGAATGAATGAATGAACTTTACAAGGACTTGCCACTTGGGTAGTGCCATAGCCTCTGTACCATGGTCTTCCACTGTCCTGGGTTAGAGTTCTCTTGCTCGAGGGTACACTAGGACACACTTTTCTATCTTAATCATCTTCCTCTTGTTTTGTTAAAGTTTTTATAGTTTATATAGGAGATATTTATTTCTATGTTGTTACTCTTCTTAGAATATGCTATTTTTCCTTCTCTCCTTTCCTCACTGGGCTATTTTCCCTGTTGGAGCCTCTGGTCTTATAGCATCCTGCTTTTCTAACTAGGGTTGTAGCTTAGCTAATAATAATAATAATAATAATAATAATAATAATAATAATTGCTTCTTCACTGTTACATGTTTTGGTGTTTTTGTTACCGCCGCCAACAAAGTTGGAAGGCGGTAATGTTTTCAACCCTGTATAAGTTATGGTATGTGTGTTTGTTTGTGAACAGCTTTCTGGCCTCAATTTCAATCGTATGGTAATGAAACTGGCAGGTTTTGAACTGTTATATAAAGAGCTAGAAATGTTTAATTGATTCTGGGAAAGGCATGCTGGTTTAGAGAAATATGCTGCCATGGCGGAGGTCTGCACTCAGAGTGCTTTTCTAGTTTCTTCTTAGGTACGTCATGCTGTTAAAACCAATAAATTGATTAAAGTGACAATCATTAATAATAAAAGATTAAGCTGTTAATTCTATATAGGGAATTATTATTGCTTTGTAATCTCTCTCTCTCATTGTTGCAATTTTAAGATTGATTATTTTCATAGTACTTATTAAAAAATCAGTCTCTCTCTCTCTCTCTCTCTCTCTCTCTCTCTCTCTCTCTCTCTCTCTCTCTCTCTCTCTCATTGTCGCAATTTTAAGATAGATTATTTTCATAGTACTTATTAAAAAATCAGTCCTCTCTCTCTCTCTCTCTCTCTCTCTCTCTCTCTCTCTCTCTCTCTCTCTCTCTCTCTCTCTCTCTCTCTCTCACCAGTATTATTGATGTTTTTCATGACGCATGCGTAAAGTTTAGGAGAAGAATACGTGTTTGAGGTTATATTTAACTGTGTGAAACTTTAGTGAACGGAAAACAAATGAGATTAGACTAGTTGGATATTTGCTTTCGTAGAAAGCAGTGTTCTTTTTAATTTTAATCGTTTGCTTCTGAGAAAAACTGTATGTGTGAAGTTGGGAGCCATGTTTTATCAACAGAAAAAAAACTTGTTCCTAACTTTCTCCTGCTCAAAATAATTATATATCATAAGACGTTCCGTATTAGTTCTTCGGATATTGGTGGAGTTACTATTTCCTTGTATAGCACTGGAAGGGAAATGTTAGGTCGTCATTGCCTCCTTGAAAGTGGATTTTATATTAGTGTACAAATCACTTTGTACTTCAAACCATCATGAGGCTCAATACTACACAGTATTCTTTTAATTCTTTCATTCTACCTTGTTTTGAGTATTGTTCTCCTGTCTGGTCTTCAGCTGCTGATTCTCATCTTAATTTGTTGGACAGAAAATTACGGTCTATTAAATTTCTTATTCCTGATCTAGATATTAATCTTTGGCACCGTCGTTCAATTAGTTCATTATGCATGTTGCATAAGATTTTTCATAACTCTAACCATCCTTTACATTCAGATCACCCGGGACAATTCTATCCTGTTCGTAATACTAGGTATGCAGTTAATTCTAATAGCCAGGCCTTCTCCATCACGAGGCTCAATACTACGCAGTACTCTAGAAGTTTTATTCCAGCTGTGACCAAGTTGTGGAATGATCTTCCTAATCGGGTAGTTGAATCAGTAGAACTTCAAAAGTTCAAAGTTGCAGCAAATGTTTTTATGTTGACCAGGCTGACACGAGTCTTTTCAAAGTTTATATAGGACATATCTGTTTTTGACGTTTTTACTGTTTTAGAATAATTTATTGTTAACTTGTTCTAATCATTTATTTATTTCCTTATTTCTTTTCCTCACTGGTCTTTTTTTCCCTATTGGATCCCTTGGGCTTATAGCATCTTGCTTTTCCAACTAGGGTCGTAGCTTGGCTAATAATAATAATAATAATAATAATAATAATAATAATAATAATAATAATAATAATAATGAGTCGATTGGTAACATGATAACATTTATTAGGATCTACGTTGCCGAATAGTTGTTTTTAAATAAGCCCAAGGGCTCCAACAGGGAAAAATAGCCCAGTGAGGAAAGGAAATAAGTAAATGATGAGAACAAATTAGCAATAAATCACTCTAAAAACAGTAACAGCGTCAAAACAGATATGTCCTATATAAACTATTAACAACGTCAAAAACAGATATGTCATATATAAACTATAAAAAGACTCGTGTCAGCTTGGTCAGCATAAAAACATTTGCTGCAACTTTGAACTTTTGAAGTTCTACTGATTCAACCAGCCGCTTAGGAAGATCATTCCACAATATAATCGTATATTTTATAAGTGAAAATTCTTGCCTGAGGCCCTTTAAAAACTCCGAAAGTATTTCCTCTTTTCATATTTGACTTGACTCGTCTTAGCACCAAAGCTATTAAAGGTTGTACTTTATAACATTTATAAACCTTTACCTTAATGTATAATGTGACATATTTTGTAAAATCTTATGCATAAATATTATTATTATTATTATTATTATTATTATTATTACTAGCCAAGCTACATCCCTAGATGGAAAAGCAAGATGCTATAAGCCCAAGGGCTCCAATAGGGAAAAATAGCTCAGTGAGGAAAGGAAATAAGGAAATAAATTAACAATAAATCATTCTAAAATAAAATAAAAGAAAGAAACTTGTAATGATTGGATGCGAAATACGTCTATGCGTTGAAGGGAGTGGGAAATTTGAGTGAAATACGTCCAATGGCACTCAAAGGGTTAAACATCCTAAGGACGTGTTGAGATGGCATGTAATTTACTGACCCGATTTGCGTTCACACCTCTGGAATTATGGCAATTTCTGGCACTTGTTATCAGGAGTGGAGAGGATTTACAAGGATGCCTGGTCTTCATCGTCCTATACTTATGACAGGAACCATATCCCCAGCGCCAGTTATTTTCGGTCTTGAACAGAAGTCTTTGAAACATTAGCTTAAGTGGGCCTCTTCATCTCAGGTGGTCCGTGAAGAAAGGGCCAGTTTCCTGCAGTTTGTTTGGTGCAATTGGATGGAGAGAGACGGAGCGAAACATTTTGATGGTTAAGTGATTATTATTATTATTATTATTATTATTATTATTATTATTGTTACTATTATTATTATCATTATTATTATTATTATTATCATTATTATTATTATCATTATTACAAAGTAGGCTACAACCCTAGTTTGAAAAGCACGGATCAGTATTATTATTATTATTGTTATTATTATTATCATTATTATTATTATTGTTATTATTATTATTATTATTATTATTACAAACTAGGCTATAACCCTAGTTAGATAATCAGGATGCTAAAACCCCAAGGGCTCCAACAGGGAAAAATAGCCCAGTGAGGCTAGGAAACAAGGAAATGAATAAACTACAAGAGTAGAATAAATAATCAAAATAAAATATTTCAAGAACAGTAACAACATTGAATTAGACCCTTCGCATATAAACTCTAAAACCATCAATCAAACGAGAGGAAGAGAAACAAGATAAGAGTGTAAAGCTACAAACGTTTTTTACGGTTTAAGTCAATAGTTTTAGAAGTACAGTTCAAGCTTTTACAGAAAAACCTGTTATATTTTCACTTAGAATAATATCTTTTTATTAATGAAGTTCTTGAATTGAGGAATATATATATATATATATATATATATATATATATATATATATATATATATATATAGTTGGAACGAAGTTATGTTTGACCCTCTGTTTATGTGATTGTTTGTGTGTGTGTGTGTGTGTATGTTTGTGAACAGCTTCCTGGCCACAATTTTAATCGTAGAGTGATGGAACTTGCAGGAATTAACTGTTATGGAAAAAAGGTGAAAATGATTAAATTTTGGAAGATCAAGGTCAAATATCAAGGTCACGGTCAAGCAAAATGTCCAATTCAGCCATAAGTTTGGAAATGTCACAGAGACTTCAAACTTGGTTCATATTTGAGTGTATGAAAATCCACGCCAATTATTACATGTTAGGTCAAAGGTCAAGGTCGAGAAGTGAGCTGCCGCGGCGGAGGTCTACGCTCTACTGAGTGCCCCTCTAGTTTTAAAGAGTATTTGTTGAACAGCCTTCAGTGTTCAAGGTGTTTTGTTGAAGCCCGAGCTGTTTGTTTCCTTAAACAATATTTATTCATGAATTGAACATATATATATATATATATATATATATATATATATATATATTTATATATATATATATGCAGATTTGTTATGAGAGAGAGAGAGAGAGAGAGAGAGAGAGAGAGAGAGAGAGAGAGAGAGAGAGAGAGAGAGCGAGCAGAACTTGTAGAGTCAGAAGGGACATTTGGACTGTATACTCTGCCTTACACATATGAGAGAGAGAGAGAGAGAGAGAGAGCGAGCAGAACTTGTAGAGTCAGAAGGGACATTTGGACTGTATACTCTGCCTTACACATATGAGAGAGAGAGAGAGAGAGAGAGAGAGAGAGAGAGAGAGATAGATAGATATGCTTACTGCTTCCTTTTATGGATGTAATGGAAAGGTAGATTTTGTATACGAGATCTTGAAGCCAGTCACCTCTCTCTGCTTCAAGATCTCGTATACAAAATCTACCTTTCCATTACATCCATAAAAGGAAGCAGTAAGCATCTCTCTCTCTCTCTCTCTCTCTCTCTCTCTCTCTCTCTCTCTCTCTCTCTCTCTCTCTCTCAAACATAGAAATGGTTACTCATATGTGTACTTTACCTTATTTCTTATGAATGCTTACACTTGCCTTTACATTTTTTCCTTTATTTATTATATAATGTATAGATTTTTCCTGTTTTTATTTTTTTTTTTGGGGGGGGGGGGCGGTGGATGTATACTACATTTTCATTCATCTTTTTTACACCCATTGTTTTGTGTATGTGTGGTTTATATATATATATATATATATATATACCTTCCCTTTATAAGAGGACAATATTTCTTGTACTGGCTCATCAGCTTAAATTTTATGTATTTTGAAACAGGCTCTTCCTTTGAATTCAAACATTGTATTATTGGCCGATGTGGTAACGTCCATGACTGGTGAACGCCAGACTGGGGTTCGAGTCCCGCTCATACTCGTTAGTTTCTTTAGTCGTTGCAACCTTACCATCCTTGTGAGCTAATGAAGGGGGGTTTGAGGAAGCCTATAGCTCTATCTGCTGATGTCATCAGCAGCCAGTTCCTGGCCCTCCTTGGTCCTAGCTTGGGTGGAGAGGGGGCTTGGGCGCTGGTTATATATATATATATATATATATGGTCTCTCTCTAGGGCATTATCCTGTTTAATAGGGCGATGTCACTGTACCTTGCCTCTGCCATTCATGAGCGGCCTTTAAACCTTCAAACTAAAGAATATTTTTTTTTTTTTTTACATCTAAAGTTCTTAATAGAAGATTATTTACACGGGGTCATCTTGAGAAGGGAACTCGGGAGACCTTAGGGCTCTTCTCAAAAAGGCATTGCTGCTCTCATAAGGCATTTGGATGTAAGTCGAAGTAGAGCCTTGTCATGTTCGCTTGATGGATGGCCGAATGTTCCACCCCTCTGTAATGAAATTCCGAGTCTTTATGAACAACCAAAAAAAAAAATATGAGAAGCTTGGATCAAGTCATGCTTGCAGAAGTAGTGATAAATCGTTGATTTGGTCTTTTGCAAGCAAGATTTTCGAATTTATAAAAAAATAAAAAAAATATCTTGAATAAAGACATGCTTGCAGTAGTGATAAGTCGTTGATTTGCTCCTTTGCAAGCGAGATTTTAGAATTTACTCGCCTGCCAAGATTTATACAAGATTTTATTTATTTATTTTTTTTTTTATTTTTTTTATTTATTTATTTATTTATTTATTTTTTTTGGCTAACTTGACCTTTCTTTCTCATCCATTTATATTTTTACGTCCGCCAGTGAAGTTCAGAGGAGGTTATGTTTTCGGCTGATATTTGTCTGTCTGTTCCTGTGTGGAAAACTTCCTGGCCATAATTTCACTGATAGAGTTGTGAAACTTTCAACGGTTAATTGTTATGTTGAGGCGTGGAAGTGGGAGAACTCTGATCTATAGTCAGTTTCTTTTAGTGAGGCAGATTTGCACCGACTCGCAGCGGTGCCCTTTTAGCTGGGAAAAATTTCCTGATCGCTGATTGGTTTGAATTATCTTATCCAACCAATCAGCGATCAGGAAACTTTTCCGAGCTAAAAAAAGTTGACTGTAGTTTAGCAGTATCAACTATATAGTGTAAATTTAGTGAAATATCACTAATGAACGCCTTTGAATTCAACGAAATTGTACACAATTTTACTGAATTGCAGCTTATATAATTTTTTTTTTAACTTCATAATCACGGCCCGTGTTTTGACATAACTTTACTTATCAGGTGGAAATCTCCCACCATCACCAGTCCGCACTGGCCAGCGTGGTGATGAAAACTGGGTACACCCCATACTTAAGTTGACATGTCTACCCACCTGCCTGCAAACCATTGTTCTCTAGTCTTTGGTAGTGCCATAGCCTCTGTACCATGGGCTTCCACTGCCTTGAGGCAGAGTTCTCTTGCTTGAGGGTACACTCGGGCACATTATTCTATCGAATTTCTCCAACTTGTTTTTTATTAAAGTTTATATAGGAAATATTTATTTTAATGTTACTGCCCTTAAACTATTTTATTTTTCCTTCTTTCCTTTTCTCACTGGGCTATTTTCGCTGTTTGGGTCCCTACGGCTTATAGCACCCTGCTTTTCCAACTAGGGTTGTAGCTTAGCAAGTAATAATAATAATAATAATAATAATAATAATAATAAAAATAAATAGTAATAATAATATTATAACTTATAGCACCCTGCTTTTCCAATTAGGGTTGTAGCTTAGCAAGTAATAATAATAATAATAATAATAATAATGATAATTTGTTACTCTTGTTATTGTTGTTTGTTGTATAATTAATGTGAAAATTGTCCCGCACTGGTTCATTACTTGACGCCTCGGGTTATAGTTTCACCCAGAAGACAAATGTCTCTTCCCTTCCCGAATTGGCAAGACTTCGGGTCAAACGAGACTTGACAAGTGTGCTTGTCTGGAGGGTGAGCCTGTTCGCAGAACTAATACATTATAAGAGGTTTTTTATTTTGCCAGTCATTGCTCGTTGTAGAAGAAGCCTTGACGAGTTCAGTGGCAAGCCGGATACCTTTTGTTTTTGGAAGAGCTTTCAGGTAGATTTATTACCACACCGATCTCACTTATATACTGTATATATATATATATATATATATATATATATATATATATATATATATATATATATATATTATGTGTGTGTGTGTGTATATATATTTGGTGTTAGTGTATGGACATGTGTCGTGGTATGACAATGAAACAATATCCAATAGATGTAGTAGATTTGAGAGCAAAGCCCTCAGAAGAATATTGGGAATTATTTGGAAGAAAAGGATTAGAAATAATAGTATAAGAGAGATGACTCGAGTGCCATATGCAGATGAAATCATGGTGAGGGGCAGATGGAGATAGTTTGGTCATGCTCTTCGCACTCCCCAAAAAGAGATTAGTTCACCAAAACTTTCAATTGGGCTCCTTAAGACACTAGAAGAGCTGGAAGACCCAGACCTACATTGATGAGAACTGTAAAGCGTGAAGTGAGAGAGGACGATTGGAGAAGTATTGAAATAAAAGCCCAAGATAGAGACGACTGGCGAAATTTAACCGAGGCCCCTTGCGTCAATTGGCGTAGGAGGAGACGATGATTTTTAACACAGATTTAAAGGTCGCTCATGAATGGCAGAGGCAAGGGACAGTGACATTGCCCTAGGACAATGCCCTAGAGACTGACCATACATCCATATGATCAGCGCCCAAGCCTCCTCTCCACCCAAGCTAGGACCAGGGAGGGCCAGGCAGTGGCTGCTGATGACTAAGTAGATAGACCTATAGGCTCCCCCAAACCCCCCAACCTTAGCTCACAAGGATGGTAAGGTTGCAGACACTAATGGCACTAACGAGTCTGAGCGGGACTCGAACCCCTGACTGGCAAACACCAGGCACAGACGTTACCAATCAGGCCACAACAACCGTGTATTATTGATAGATCAGAAATCTTCAAAAATCTGAAAGTTTCAAGATGAAATATTCAACGTAATTAAATAAAAATGGTAGAAGAGACCGGGAGGGATTAATTTTTTTTTTAATTCAACCAAAGAAATTGTTTTTGTCAATATTTATTATTCATTGCGCATTCGCCGAGATTCATAAAATTCTTTTCCCTAATTATAAGTTTGGCTTTCGTCAATTCTTGGAGCATATGTTGCCCATATTACAGTTTCCAATGATCTTCTTAATCTGTGTTGCCCATATTACAATTTCCAATGATCTTCTTAATCTGTGTTGCCCATATCACAATTTCCAATGATCTTCTTAATCTATGTTGCCCATATGACAATTTCCAATGATCTTCTTAATCTGTGTTGCCCATATCACAATTTCCAATGATCTTCTTAATCTGTGTTGCCCATATGACAATTTCCAATGATCTTCTTAATCTGTGTTGCCCATATCACAATTTCCAATGATCTTCTTAATCTATGTTGCCCATATGACAATTTCCAATGATCTTCTTAATCTGTGTTGCCCATATCACAATTTCCAATGATCTTCTTAATCTATGTTGCCCATATGACAATTTCCAATGATCTTCTTAATCTGTGTTGCCCATATTACAATTTCCAATGATCTTCTTAATCTGTGTTGCCCATATCACAATTTCCAATGATCTTCTTAATCTATGTTGCCCATATGACAATTTCCAATGATCTTCTTAATCTGTGTTGCCCATATCACAATTTCCAATGATCTTCTTAATCTGTGTTGCCCATATTACAATTTCCAATGATCTTCTTAATCTGTGTTGCCCATATTACAATTTCCAATGATCTTCTTAATCTGTGTTGCCCATATCACAATTTCCAATGATCTTCTTAATCTGTGTTGCCCATATTACAATTTCCAATGATCTTCTTAATCTGTGTTGCCCATATCACAATTTCCAATGATCTTCTTAATCTATGTTGCCCATATGACAATTTCCAATGATCTTCTTAATCTGTGTTGCCCATATCACAATTTCCAATGATCTTCTTAATCTGTGTTGCCCATATTACAATTTCCAATGATCTTCTTAATCTGTGTTGCCCATATCACAATTTCCAATGATCTTCTTAATCTGTGTAGCCCATATTACAGTTTCCAATGATCATCTTAATCCATGTTGCCCATATTACAATTTCCAATTATATAGTCATTTGAGTGTGGAATGATCTTAATCTAGCAATTGAATCGGTGGAACTACGGAAGTTTAAACTTTCTGTAAAATTTTTAATGTTGAGCAGGTTAACACAAATCTTGTTTTAACATTTGTACTGATTTTAAAATATTTTTTTTTTCTTTTTTCAATACTTATCTATAGTTTATTAGCCTTTTCCTTGTTTCCTTTCCTCGCCGGGCTACTTTCCCTGAGAGAGAGAGAGAGAGAGAGAGAGAGAGAGAGAGAGAGAGGAGAGAGAGAGAGAGAGAGAGAGAGAGAGAGAGATTCATCATAGCCGATAATAAGAAAAAGATATTAAAAAGATAACAAAGCTAATAAATAGATGGATATATAAATATATAAATGGAAACATAATAATCACTGGATGAGAGAGAGAGAGCCTTACCTTATTGCCTTATTTTTTGTTTGGGTTCCCTCAGGTCCCTCAGTGTGAGGCACCTCGTATATCCACCAGAGAGTTGCTAATGCATCTTCCGGTGTATTTTGCATCTTCCAGTCTTGGATGGTCTGGGATGCATCTTAGGTATTTATCGAGCTTATTCTTAAACACATCTACGCTCACTCCTGATATGTTTCTTAGATGAGCTGGCAGCACATTAAATAGTCGCTGCATTATCGATGCTGGTGCGTAGTGGATTAATGTCCTGTGCGCCTTTCTCAGTTTACCTGGAATGCTTTTTGGCACTATTAATCTACCTCGGCTTGCTCTTTCTGATATTTTAAGCTCCATGATGTTTTCAGCAATTCCTTCTATTTGCTTCCATGCTTGTATTATCATGTAGCGTTCTCTTCTCCTTTCTAGACTGTATAGTTTTAAAAATTGCAGTCTTTCCCAGTAGTCAAGGTCCTTAACTTCTTCTATTCTAGCAGTATAGGACCTTTGTACACTCTATTTGCGCAATATCCTTTTGGTAGTGTGGGTACCATATCACATCACATTGCAGTACTCGAGTGTACTACGCACATAAGTTTTGTAAAGCATAATCATGTGTTCAGCTTTTCTTGTTTTAAAGTGTCTGAATAACATTCCCATTTTTGCTTTACATTTAGCCAACAGTGTTGCTATTTGGTCGTTGCATAACATATTCCTATTTAAAATTACACCAAGGTCTTTAATTGCTTCCTTGTTTGTGATTGTCTCATTATTAGGTCCCTTGTATGCATACACCATTCCTTCTCTGTTTCCATAATTTATTGATTCGAATTTATCGGAGTTAAATACCATCCTATTTATCTCCGCCCATTCATATATTTTGTTTAGATCTCTTTGTAGTGAGTTCCTATCTTCATCACAAGTAATTTCTCTACTTATTCTTGTGTCATCGGCGAAACTTCTCACTACGGAGTTTTCAACATCACAGTCTATGTCTGAGATCATAATAACAAATAGCAGTGCAGCTAATACCGTACCTTGGGGCACACCAGATATTACCTGGGCTTCATCTGATTTCTCGTCATTTGCAACCACTATCTGTTTTCTGTTTTGCAGGAATTCTTTTACCCATTTTCCTATCTTTCCCACAATATTATGCTTTCTCATTTTTTTCTCCAATATGTTATGGTCTACCTTGTCAAAGGCTTTTGCAAAATCTAGATAGATCACATCTGTGTCTTTTTCATTTATCATATTATTGTATATGTTTTCATAGTGTGCTATCAGTTGGGTCTGTGTACTTTTTCCAGGTACGAAACCGTGTTGACCCATATTAAACAAATTATTTTTGACCAAATGGTTCATTATTTTCTTTTTTATTACCCTCTCATACACTTTCATAATATGTGATGTTAGACTAACAGGTCTATAATTGCTTGCCTCTAGTCTTGATCCACTTTTGAAGATAGGGGTTATATAAGCTAATTTATGTTTAACATATATCTCGCTCATATCTACACTCTGTCTTAGCAGTATTGCAAGCGGCTTCGCGATAGTGTTTGCAGTTTTTTTTAACAAAATCGCTGGAACTCCATCTGGTCCGGCTGCCGATCCATTTTTAATTTCGTTTATAGCCGTGACAATATCTGCTTCATTAATATCTATATCCGTTAGATATTCGACATTTTCTTCTCTCATTTCTGTTTCATTATTCTCATTCGCAATTCTTGGCGTGAACTCACTCTTATATTTTTCTGCTAATATGTTGCATATTTCCTTTTTTTCATTCGTTAGCCGTCCTTCAATTCTTAGAGGGCCTATTTCTATTCTCCTTTTATTCATCTTTTTTGCATAGGAGTAAAGTACTTTGGGGTTTCTTTTTATATTTTGAAGTGTCCTTTCTTCTAAGTCCCTTTTTTCATTTTCTTTCGACTGTATAATCTTTTGTTCTGCATTTTCTATCTTACATTTTATTTCCCTCATTCTCCACACATTTTTTTCTTTTGCAAGATTTTTCTTCCACTTTCTAATTTTCTGAAATAAGATCCTTCTGTCTCTTGGTATGCACGTCTTTTGTTTATTGTTTTTTTTCGGTACATATTTTTCAACAATTTTCTCCAGTATTTTGTACAGTATGTCCGTATTTACCTGTATATTATCACTTATAAATACATTTTTCCATTCTTTATTCAGTTCTTCATTTATTTCTGACCATTTTATATTCTTACTGTAAAAGTTATATTTTCCATATCCTTCCCAAAGTTTTGTGCTTTTATTAATTCTGTGATCACTTGCTTTGGAATGAACTATCAATTCTATGACATTGTGGTCTGAAATTCCCGTGTTATACACTATTATTTCTTTAACATAATTCACCTCATTCACAAATACTAGATCTAGGACATTTTCCTTTCTTGTTGGAATGTGGTTTATTTGTTGCATATTATGTTCTAATAGCATATCTTGAAGCTTTTCAAATTGCCTCTTATCTTCTGCGCTACTATTACTATCTTTTTATATGTATACATACAACCACTTTCTTCTATCCGTTCTTTCCAATCCACGAAAGGAAAGTTAAAATCTCCGGATAGGAGTATATTCCAGTCTTTATGGTTTCTACATATATCATCTATTTTTTCTATTATTATGTCAAACTCCTTAGTATTTGGGGGTCTGTAAACTACAATATTCACTAGTTTTTCAAAGAGAGAGAGAGAGAGAGAGAGAGAGAGAGAGAGAGAGAGAGAGAGAGAGAGAGAGAGAGAGAGAGTTATCATAGCTGATAATAAGAAAAATATATGAAAAAGATAAAAAGGCCAATAAATACAAATATATTAATATATAAAAAAAAACTTTATAATCACTGGGTGCAAGAGAGAGAGAGAGAGAGAGAGAGAGAGAGAGAGAGAGAGAGAGAGAGAGAGAGAGAGAGAGAGAGAGAGAGAGAGAGCTAATTTTATTCGCATGATGAAAGAAATAAGGTTAAAATCAGGACACACTAAAACTGTTTAAAACTAGCACAAGCAGTTTTATTTATTTAACTAAACAGAGCAGAATAATTACTGTGTTTTTATAAAGATTTACCCAGCATACGACGACTGGTATCTTGAGTGTTATCACAGCTCTTAATTTTTTTCATGCTCTTTATTGCCTCTACTTTCTCCTTAGGCCGGGAGCACACTTGCGACTCTGTGGCGCCAGAAACCCACGCCACGCCTGTGGCGGGGATGAGCGACAAAGAGCCACAGTCGCTTGCCACAGTTGCTAGTGTGCGCGGCAAAACTTGAAAACAATGGAAACCTATGGGAGACCACATCCCCGCCACACGATGCTGTGGCTTTGTGGCGCCACAGAGTCGCTAGTAGTCTTCAGTTTATGATACTAAACATATTTCACGCCCACAAACACTCAAGTTTTCAGTTTATAATACTAAACATATTTCACGCCCACAAACACTCAAGTTTTCAGTTTATGATACTAAACATATTTCACGCCCACAAACACTCAAGTTACCACTTACAAAGAGAAGTTAGTCTTATCAGGCGTAACATGATTATTATACTAGTGTACCCGACCCGCCAAAAAATGACGTCTAAATTTGTAGATAGATAGGCATAGACAGGGTTTCAACCCTTTCAGTTCTTACTTAACTACAACCAGCTAGTTCGACCGTTTGTGGTAGTGTGTGGTTTATGAGTGTTCATCTCGGGTAGCCCTTCTCACCAGTGTATGACTAATCCCTCTCTCCTCTGAGGGTCACAAGATATATATATATATATATATATATATATATATATATATATATATATTTATATATATATATATATATATATATATATATATATATGTGTGTGTGTGTGTATATACAGTATATATATACACACTTACTCTTTATTATATTGTGGAGATTTTCCAGTTTTTGTTCGAAGCTCCAACCCTAGTTGGGAAAGCAGGATGCTCTAACCCCCAGGGGCTCCAACAGGAAAAAAAATAGCCCAATAATTAAAGAAAACAAGGAAATAAACAACAAGAGAAATAATGAACAATGGAAATAACATATTTAAAGAACAGCAACTATATTAAAATAGATATTTCATAGATAAACAATAAAAAGAGACTCGTGTCAGCCTGTTCAACATGAAAACCACTCCCTGGAAGTTTGAACTTGTTGAAGTTCCGCCGCTTTGGAAAGGTGAATCCGTGGCTGACTCGATCTTTCCTGTGTACCACACGAATGGATTGGGTATTGTCTATTGTTGACGTGTCCTTCTGCCACATTGTGTCAGTCTGGGTCTGACACACTGAGGCAGACGGACGCGTCAACTTAGATTTATGAGGAAGGCAACAACACGACTCTTTAACAAGAGACCTCTCCCATGTAAAACAACATACACCCTGTGTGAATTTTTGTTATTATTATCATTATTATTATTATTATTATTATTATTATTATTATTATTATTATTATTAGCTAAGCTACAGCCCTAGCTGGAAAAGCAAGACTCTATGGGCCCAAGGGCTCCAATATGGAAAAATATCCCAGTGAGGAAATGAAAAAAGGAAATAATTAAACTACTAGAGAATTAAACATTTAAAATTAAATATTTTAACAAAAGTAACAACATTAAATTAGATATTTCATATAGAAACTATAAAAACATAAAAAAGGAGAAATAAGATAGAATAGTGTGCCCGAGTGTACCCTCAAGCAAGAAAACTCTAATCCAAGACAGCAAGAGATGTCTCACTCCGTTATGTTGCATAAGATTTTTCATAACTAACCATCCTTTACATTCAGATCTCCCTGGACAATTCTATCCTGTTCGTAATACTAGGCAGGCAGCTAATTCTAATAGCCAGGCCTTCTCCATCATGAGGCTCATTACTACATAGTATTCTAGAAGTTTTATTCCAGCTGTTACCAAGTTGTGGAATGATTTTCCTAATCGGGTTGTTGAATCAGTAGAACTTCAAAAGTTCAAAGTTGCTGCAAATGTTTTTAATTTGACCCGGCTGACATGAGTCGTTTTGTAGTTTATATATGACATATCTGTTTTTGACGTTGTTAATAGTTTGTATAGGACATATCTGTTTTGACGTTGTTACTGTTTTTAGAATGATTTATTTTTAATTTATTCTCATCATTTATTTATTTCTTATTTCCTTTCCTCACTCGGCTATTTTTTCCCTATTGGAGCCCTTGTGCTTATAGCATCTTGCTTTTCCAACTAGGGTTGTAGCTTGGCTAGTAATAATAATAACAATAATAATAATAATAATATGGAATACACATAACACGGATGCTGGCAATGGCACGCTTATGATGAAGTCGATCCTTACATTTGTATTCTTGGCAGAGTTATCAAGTTGGCAGTTTTAGAATCCGTAGAAAACGGGAAACGGTCGGATTAACTTTCTATGCGTGTGATGTGAATTTGATAAGCAAGATGATTAATTGCTATTGTAGTTACTAGATGTGCGAAATGTTGCCTGGGTATATTTTTACTTGATTCTATTCACTGTTGAGTCTATCATATTGAATAGAATAACTATTGTTATTACTATTATTATTATTATTATTATTATTATTATTATTATTATTATTATTACCACAGATAGAGTAGCATAACACCCTTATTATTATAATTATTATTATTATTATTATTATTATTATTATTATTATCATCGCAAATAAATATAATAACTCCTTTATTATTATTATTATTATTATTATTATTATTATTATTATTTCTATTATTTTTATTATTACTATCATTATTATTACTATTATTTTTATTATTACTATCATTATTATTATCATTATTACCCCAGATAGAATAGAATACAATAGAATACATATTAGTGTAGATTTACATAATTATATTTTGATGTTATTCATAGAATTCCACTTTAGTGATGGAAGATTTATGTCATTGTTATTATTGTTCATAAACTTCTCTTGTAGTTTATTTCCTTATTTCCTATCCTCACTGGGCTATTTTCCCTGTTGGAGACCTTGGCCTTATAGCATCCTTCTTTTCCAACTAGGGTTGTAGCTTAGCAAGTAATAATAATAATAATAATAATAATAATAATAATAATAATAATAATAATAATAATAATAATAATCTATTAGTATTTAATCAAAATTCAGGAAATGTTCCTGATTGTTGCTGTGTTAGAATCACCTTTTGGGAAAATATATAATTTATATTTTATAAAGAATATCGAATTATATTTTAAGGTTTTAGTAAAGCTTCAAGTGTCTGATCCACAAGTTAATACTTGTAAGACCATATGATCAAGTATTGTTCATTTTATAGAAAGGAGCAGTTTACTTATCATGATCTCATTTGTTTTACCCAAAGCTCTGCATCCCATGCTTATTATTATTATTATTATTATTATTATTATTATTATTATTATTATTACTAGCCAAGCTACAACCCTGGTTGGAAAAGCAAGATGCTATAAGCCCAAGGGCTCCAATAGGGAAAAATAGCCCATTGAGGAAAGGAAATATGGAAAAAAATAAATGATGAGAATAAATTAACAATAAATCATTCTAAAAACAGTAACAACGTCAAAACAGATGTCTTATATAAACTATTAACAACGTCAAAAACAGATATGTCATATATAAACTATAAAAAAAGACTCATGTCCGCCTGGTCAACATAAAAACATTTGCTGCAACTTTGAACTTTTAAAGTTCTACTGATTCAACTACCCGATTAGGAAGATCATTCCACAACATGGTCACAGCTGGAATAAAACTTCTAGAATACTCCCTAGAATATCCTGCATTTCATTTCGGTCTCATGTCCTGGGTTAACATTGACTTTCTGTCTTGAGTAATGCATGTTTATTAACAATGTCTAGATGAGTTATATAACTTTTAACTAATATTGTTTTATTCTTTTTATTCCAGGTAAGGAACCATGTTTGTGTGTCGATGTGATTGTGGCAAGCAATGTGAGTACTCGAGTTGTGTTCATTTTCTATGATTTGTGTCATTTTTATGAACTAACGGCCTTAAAGCCTTATTTTTCCTGTCTCAATATACAGTCTGCTTGCTTTTGTAATTAGTTAGCCTTTTCGGTTAGGGCACACTATTTTCTCTTCGTTTTATATATATATATATATATATATATATATATATATATATATATATATATATATATATATATATGTATGTATGTATGTATGTATGTATATTTATATATAGATATATATATATATATATATATATATATATATATATATATACACACACACATATATATATATATATATATATGTATATAAATATATATATATATATATATATATATATATATTTATATACATATATACATAATATATATATATATATATATATATATATGTAATTTATATATATATATATATATATATATATATATATATATATATATATATATATATGTATATGTATATACTGTATATATTAACGTTGTTACTGAACTTATATTTTATGTAGTGTTCATTACTACTTATAGCCTATATAGTTTACTTATTTCCTCATTTCCTTTCCTCACTGGGCTATTTTTCCTTGTTGGAGCCCTTGGGCTTATATCATCCTGCCTTTCCAACTGGGGTTGTAGCTCAGCAAGTAATAATAATAATAATAATAATAATAATAATAATGGTTCAATGATGGATATTTTATTTAATTTTATCTTGTGAAATGTTGTGGCTTGAGATTATTATTATTATTATTATTATTATTATTATTATTATTATTATTACTTGCTAAGCTACAATCCCTTGTTTGAAGAGCAGAATGCTATAAGCCCGGAGGCTTCAACAGGGAAAATAGCCCAGTGAGGAATGGTAATAGGGAAATTACAAGGAACAATTAAAATAGAATATTTTAAGAACGGCAACATAGAAAAATTATCTTTCACATATAAACTATATATGAAAACTTTAAAAAAAAACAAGAGGAAGAGAAATTAGATTGAAAAGTGTGCCTCAAGCAAGAGGTCTTAGAGACTGACTGGTTAAGTGATTATTTTATGAAATAATTATCTGAAGTGATTCTCTCTCTCTCTCTCTCTCTCTCTCTCTCTCTCTCTCTCTCTCTCTCTCTCTCTCTCTCTCTCTCTCTCTCTCTCTCTCTCTCTCAATGATGTTATGTTTTCAAAATTAAAAGAAAAGTTACTCTTAAGTGTAATGATAAATTTTTGAGAGAGAGAGAGAGAGAGAGAGAGAGAGAGAGAGAGAGAGAGAGAGAGAGAGAGAGAGAGAGAGAGAGAGCGTTAATTTTACTTTTTATGTTTTTCCAAACACATAATCGATATATATATATATATATATATATATATCTATATATGTGTGTATATATATATGTACTGTATATGTGTATATATATATATATATATATAATATATATATATATATATAACACATATATATACATATATATACACATATATACATATATATACAGTATATACATATTTATACATATATACATATATATACAGTATATACATATATATATGTATATATATACATACATATATATATACATATATATATATATACATATATATATATATATATATATATATATATATATATATATATGTATATTTATATATATATATATATATATAGAGAGAGAGAGAGAGAGAGAGAGAGAGAGAGAGAGAGAGAGAGAGAGAGAGAGAGAGAGAGAGAGAGAGAGAGAGAGAGTATTTTAGTTTCCATATTGGTAAATAGCAAGAGATATATATCATAGTCATTATGAAAATGCACTTTTAGATGGAGACATTTTAGAATAACAGACTTAAATCTGTGCACTGGCGTAACAACAATGAGGGTCATCAACCCGGGGTAGTATCTACACTGGGGAGAATGTCAGTGTACGGACATTGAGATAAGTTGCCACAGTGCAAGTATTCACGAAACTACATTTCCACATCTGGTCTTCGGTCTATCATATATAAATACATCACCCCACCAAGTTTGAAGGTTATATTTTATTATTATTATTATTATTATTATTATTATTATAATTATTATTATTGTTGTTTTTATTATTACTAGCTAGGCTGCAACCCTAGTTGGAAAAGCAAGATTCTATAATCCCAAGGGCTCCAACGAGAAAAAAATATCCCGCTGAGGAAAGAAAATAAGGAAATAAATAAACCGCAAGAGAAACAATGAACAATTAAAATAGAATATATTAAAAACATCAACAACATTAAAATAGATCTTTCGTATATAAAAAAGATATTGAAAGATTATATTTAGTTGTTCTCGCAATTGTTTTTTACAAGATGTTATACCGAATCCAATAAACTCTACGGGAATAACACACCCGATTTGGCTTCTCGACGACTGTGTTCTCTCTTCTGTTAACAGAGTTTAAAGGTTTAAGGTTTAAAGGCCGCTCATGAATGGCAGAGGCAAGGGACAGCAACATTACCCTCTCAAGCTGGACAATGCCCTTGAATCTGACCTTATATACATATGAGCAGCACCCAAACCCCCTCTCCACCCAAGCTAGGATCAAGGAGGGCCAGGCAATGGCTGCTGATGACTGCAGATAGACCTAAGCGGGAGTTGAACCCCAGTCTTTATATATATATATATATATATATATATATATATATATATATATATATTCCTGTCACGCTGAGCGTAAACTCATTGAAAAGCACAATGTTCCACAAATTGTCCAAACTGCCGTGTGGTAGTTTGGAAAAAAGTGAGGGGTTGGGATGCGTTGAATCTGTGTGGGCGAGCCTGTTTGTATGCCTATCTATCTAAATATCTAGCCGTAATCTTTGACGGGTAGCGTACACTAGTAAAAAAATAATAAGCTTAACATCCAATCGCCTGACGCTTCAAATCATTGATTAAGAGAGACAATGATTTGATATATCATTATTATTATTATTATTATTATTTAGTAGTAGTAGTAGTAGTAGTAGTAGTAGTAGTAGTAGTAGTTGTAGTAGTATTAGGTAAGCTACAACACTATAGTCAATTTTTTTTATCGAGGCAGATTTGCACGGACTCGCAGCGGTGCCCTTTAAGCTCGGAAAAGCTTCCTAATCGCTGATTGGTTGGACAAGATAATTCTAACCAATCAGCGGTCAAGAAACTTTTCCGAGCTAAAAGGGCACCGCTGCGAGTGGGTGCAAATCTGCCTAGCTGAAAAAAATTGACTGTAGTTGGAAAAAAACAGGATGGGATAAGCTCAAGGGACTCCCACAGGGAAAAGTAGCCCCCAGTGAGGAAAGTAAACAAGGAAATAAATAAACTAGAAGAGAAATAATCTGTCTACCAAGGTACTTCCCCAAGTTTTGGGGGTAGCCGACATAAAAAAAAAAGAACAAAAAGGGGACTTTTCTTCACTCAGCTCCTCCCAGCCTGACGAGGGATTCAACCGAGGTGGTAATGAACAATCAAAATTAAATCTGTTAAGAAGGGTAATAACATGAAAGTAGGTCTTTCATAAATAAACTATGAAAGGAAACTGTCAGTCAGTTTTCAGTATAACGTAAAACCATTCGCTGCAAGTTTGTACTAGGAAGTTCCACCGATTAAAATACGTTTAGACCCTTTTTTCTATCAAGTTTATCATCATCATCTCCTCCTCCTACGCCTATTCGCGCAAAGGGCCTTAGAGTTCGCCAGTCGTCTCTATCTTGAGCTTTTTAATTCAATAGTTCAATATTCGTCAACTCGTACTTCATTCTTCATAGTCCTCAGCCATGTAGGTCTGGGTCTTATAACTCTTCTTGTGGCTTGTGGAGCCCAGATGGACATTTTGTGAACTTATCTCTCTTGGGCAGTGCGAAGAACATGACCAAACCATCTCCATCTACCCCTCACCATGATCTCATCATATATGGCACTCGAGTAATCTCTCTTATAGTTTCATTTCAAGTTAGTAAGACTTGATTTCGTGTTCCCGTTGTTGTTTACGTAATTGGTATAGATGTAATTGGATACCATAAATTATTATTATTATTATTATTTCTAAGGAATCCACAACCAATATCTACAAGTGAACATAATTCGTCATTATGAGTTTTGTTCTCTCTCTCTCTCTCTCTCTCTCTCTCTCTCTCTCTCTCTCTTCTCTCTCTCTCTCTCTCTCTCTCTCTCTCCCCCCATTCCATTAACGGTTAATATAACATTTTGACTGTCCTTTCATCTCCTCCCCCTGAATTAATAGAGATTTTCTGTTGAAGTTTAGTAATTACTGTACCTTTCACGTCTGCCTTTATAATCGAGTCTCTCTCTCTCTCTCTCTCTCTCTCTCTCTCTCTCTCTCTCTCTCTCTCTCTCTCTCTCTCTCTCTCCTTGCATCTGTAGTGATGTTAATATTTAAAAAATATTACTAACATTAAGACAGATATTTCATATAACTATAAAAAGATTTATGTCAGCCTGTTCAACATTAAAACATTTGCTGCAAGTTTGATCTTGTTAAGTTCTACTTATTGGCAGTGAGTTATAGCCATTTACTGGGGAGGCCACTGCTATGGTTGGGCACCACGTTAGGGTTTGGTCTTGCCCCCGTCTGACGTTCTGGTGAGTATCTATTCTGATGAAAATGGTACTGAAACCAGACACCTTTAAAGGTTCAAAGGTCGCTCATGAATGGCAGAGGCAAGGGACAGTGACATTACCCTAGCAATCAGGACAATGCCCTAGAGACTAACCCTATATTATTTGATAGCGCCCATGCCTCCTCTCCACACAAGCTAAGACCAAGGAGAGCTAGGCAGTGGCTGCTGATGACTCAGGAGATAGACCTATAGGCTCCCCCAAACCCCCCAACCTTAGCTCATAAGGATGGTAAAGTTGCAGACACTAATGGCACTAACGAGTCTGAGCAGGACTCGAACCCTCGACCGGCAAACACCAGGCAAAGACATTACCAATCAGGCCACAGCAACCTTAGAAATAATAGTTTACGAAGTGCCAATAAATTTTCATTTTTTTTTCTTAGAGTTTTATTATTTGTTGATGTTTTCTGTAAGGACAACAATGTTGGTTTTAGTTAATTTGGGCGGTTTTTATCGTGTATTCTGTTTGATGCTAATTCATAAGATGATTCTGATGATGTCGTGATTACACAAGTCCCTTGATTGTGGACTTGTGTTGAGAAACTTAATATCTTTATTAAGCGAGTTCTCCCTCATAATTATCTCTTTTATACTGTTTCCTTCTTCATCTTCCTTGTTCATGCTTGACTGATAATCCTGGTTAATGAGAATTCTGGAACCAAGTTCCTCTCTCTCTCTCTCTCTCTCTCTCTCTCTCTCTCTCTCTGGCATTGATCTTGTTGCTTGGTGAAGCTGGGGATGATAGAATTGTAAAGCTTAGCAGATGCTAAATTGGAAACGTCCTAAAGTGGTTTTGCCAGTGTCAGGAGTTTCATCAAAGGGGTTTTGCTAGTGTCAGGAGTTTCATCAAAGTGGTTTTGCCAGTGTCAGGAGTTTCATCAAAGGGGTTTTGCTAGTGTCAGGAGTTTCATCAAAGTGGTTCTGCCAGTGTCAGGAGTTTCATCAAAGGGGTTTTGCTAGTGTCAGGAGTTTCATCAAAGGGGTTCTGCCAGTGTCAGGAGTTTTATCAAAGGGGTTCTGCCAGTGTCAGGAGTTTTATCAAAGGGGTTTTGAGAGTGTCAGGAGTTTTATCAAAGGTATTTTTCCAGTCTCATCCTTTTTTATCAAAGTGATTTTGCCAGTGTCAGGAGTTTTATCAAAGTGGTTTTGCTAGTGTCAGGAGTTTTATCAAAGTGGTTTTGCTAGTACCAGGAGTTTTATCAAAGTGGTTTTGCTAGTGTCAGGAGTTTTATCAAAGTGGTTTTGCTAGTGTCAGGAGTTTTATCAAAGTGGTTTTGCTAGTGCCAGGAGTTTTATCAAAATGGTTTTGCCAGTGTCTGGAGTTTAATCAAAGTGGTTTTGCCAGTGTCATCCTTTGATCAAAGTGGTTTTGAGCGAGTCATCCTTTTTATCAAAGTGGTTTTGCCAGTGTCAGGAGTTTATCAAAGTATTTTTCCAGTGTCATAATTTTTATCCAAGTAGTTTTGCCAGTGTCATCCTTTTCATGAAAGTGGTTCAGCCATTGCACGATTTTTATCAAAGCTGTTTTGCCAGTGTCGTGGTTTTTATCAAAATGGTTTTTGCCAGTGCCACGATTTTTATCAAAGCGGTTTTGCCAGTGCCCTGATTTCTATCAAGGTGGCTTTGCTTGTGTCATTATTTTTATCCTTTTGAAGGGAAAGTTGGTAACTGTGAGTTTGGTTTTTCATAGCCCCTTTAAATTCATGCAGAATAATACAACATTATGCTTTTCTATTTTACCCCTGACATCCCCAGCCCCTTCTCTCCTCTTCCCCCTGTCTCTAGACCCCCCCCCCTCTCCTGTGTCTCTCCTGTCCCCTCTCTGTACTCCTCCTGTCCCCCTCTCTCTAATCTTCCTCTCTCTAGTCCCCCCCCTCTCCTGTCCCCCTCTCTCTAATCTTCCTCTCTCTAGTCCCCCCCCTCTCCTGTGTTTCTCCTGTCCCCCTCTCTCTAATCTCTCTCTCTCTAGGCCCCCTCTCTCCTTTATCTCTCCTGTCCCCTCTCTCTCTAATCTTCCTCTCTCTAGTCCCCCCCCTCTCCTGTGTTTCTCCTGTCCCCCTCTCTCTAATCTCTCTCTCTCTAGGCCCCCTCTCTCCTTTATCTCTCCTGTCCCCTCTCTCTCTAATCTTCCTCTCTCTAGTCCCCCCCCTCTCCTGTGTTTCTCCTGTCCCCCTCTCTCTAATCTCTCTCTCTCTAGGCCCCCTCTCTCCTTTATCTCTCCTGTCCCCTCTCTCTCTAATCTTCCTCTCTCTAGTCCCCCCCCCCTCTCCTGTGTTTCTCCTGTCCCCCTCTCTCTGATCTTCCTCTCTCTAGGCCCCCTCTCTCCTTTATCTCTCCTGTCCCCCCCCTCTCTCTAATCTTCCTCTCTCTAGTCCCCCCCTCTCCTGTCCCCCTCTCTCTAATCTTCCTCTCTCTAGTCCCCCCCCTCTCCTGTGTTTCTCCTGTCCCCCTCTCTCTAATCTCTCTCTCTCTAGGCCCCCTCTCTCCTTTATCTCTCCTGTCCCCTCTCTCTCTAATCTTCCTCTCTCTAGTCCCCCCCCCTCTCCTGTGTTTCTCCTGTCCCCCTCTCTCTAATCTCTCTCTCTCTAGGCCCCCTCTCTCCTTTATCTCTCCTGTCCCCTCTCTCTCTAATCTTCCTCTCTCTAGTCCCCCCCCCTCTCCTGTGTTTCTCCTGTCCCCCTCTCTCTAATCTTCCTCTCTCTAGGCCCCCTCTCTCTGATCTCTCTCTCTCTAGGCCCCCTCTCTCCTTTATCTCTCCTGTCCCCCCTCTCTCTCTAATCTTCCTCTCTCTAGTCCCCCCCCCCTCTCCTGTGTTTCTCCTGTCCCCCTCTCTCTAATCTTCCTCTCTCTAGGCCCCCTCTCTCCTTTATCTCTCCTGTCCCCTCTCTCTCTAATCTTCCTCTCTCTAGTCCCCCCCCTCTCCTGTGTTTCTCCTGTCCCCTCTCTCTGATCTTCCTCTCTCTAGGCCCCCTCTCTCCTTTATCTCTCCTGTCCCCCCTCTCTCTCTAATCTTCCTCTCTCTAGTCCCCCCCCCCTCTCCTGTGTTTCTCCTGTCCCCCTCTCTCTAATCTTCCTCTCTCTAGGCCCCCTCTCTCCTTTATCTCTCCTGTCCCCTCTCTCTCTAATCTTCCTCTCTCTAGTCCCCCCCCTCTCCTGTGTTTCTCCTGTCCCCCTCTCTCTAATCTCTCTCTCTCTAGGCCCCCTCTCTCCTTTATCTCTCCTGTCCCCTCTCTCTCTAATCTTCCTCTCTCTAGTCCCCCCCCCTCTCCTGTGTTTCTCCTGTCCCCCTCTCTCTGATCTTCCTCTCTCTAGGCCCCCTCTCTCTGATCTCTCTCTCTCTAGGCCCCCTCTCTCCTTTATCTCTCCTGTCCCCCCTCTCTCTCTAATCTTCCTCTCTCTAGTCCCCCCCCCTCTCCTGTGTTTCTCCTGTCCCCTCTCTCTAATCTCTCTCTCTCTAGGCCCCCTCTCTCCTTTATCTCTCCTGTCCCCTCTCTCTCTAATCTTCCTCTCTCTAGTCCCCCCCCCTCTCCTGTGTTTCTCCTGTCCCCCTCTCTCTAATCTTCCTCTCTCTAGGCCCCCTCTCTCTGATCTCTCTCTCTCTAGGCCCCCTCTCTCCTTTATCTCTCCTGTCCCCCCTCTCTCTCTAATCTTCCTCTCTCTAGTCCCCCCCCTCTCCTGTGTTTCTCCTGTCCCCCTCTCTCTAATCTTCCTCTCTCTAGGCCCCCTCTCTCCTTTATCTCTCCTGTCCCCTCTCTCTCTAATCTTCCTCTCTCTAGTCCCCCCCCCCTCTCCTGTGTTTCTCCTGTCCCCCTCTCTCTGATCTTCCTCTCTCTAGGCCCCCTCTCTCTGATCTCTCTCTCTCTAGGCCCCCTCTCTCTCCTTTATCTCTCCTGTCCCCCCTCTCTCTCTAATCTTCCTCTCTCTAGTCCCCCCCCTCTCCTGTGTTTCTCCTGTCCCCCTCTCTCTAATCTCTCTCTCTCTAGGCCCCCTCTCTCCTTTATCCTCTCCTGTCCCCTCTCTCTCTAATCTTCTCTCTCTAGTCCCCCCCCCTCTCCTGTGTTTCTCCTGTCCCCTCTCTCTGATCTTCCTCTCTCTAGGCCCCCTCTCTCTGATCTCTCTCTCTTAGGCCCCCTCTCTCCTTTATCTCTCCTGTCCCCCCTCTCTCTCTAATCTTCCTCTCTCTAGTCCCCCCCTCTCCTGTGTTTCTCCTGTCCCCCTCTCTCTAATCTCTCTCTCTCTAGGCCCCCTCTCTCCTTTATCTCTCCTGTCCCCTCTCTCTCTAATCTTCCTCTCTCTAGTCCCCCCCCCTCTCCTGTGTTTCTCTGTCCCCCTCTCTCTGATCTTCCTCTCTCTAGGCCCCCTCTCTCTGATCTCTCTCTCTCTAGGCCCCCTCTCTCCTTTATCTCTCCTGTCCCCCCTCTCTCTCTAATCTTCCTCTCTCTAGTCCCCCCCTCTCCTGTGTTTCTCCTGTCCCCCTCTCTCTAATCTCTCTCTCTCTAGGCCCCTCTCTCCTTTATCTCTCCTGTCCCCTCTCTCTCTAATCTTCCTCTCTCTAGTCCCCCCCCCTCTCCTGTGTTTCTCCTGTCCCCCTCTCTCTGATCTTCCTCTCTCTAGGCCCCTCTCTCTGATCTCTCTCTCTCTAGGCCCCCTCTCTCCTTTATCTCTCCTGTCCCCTCTCTCTCTAATCTTCCTCTCTCTAGTCCCCCCCCCTCTCCTCTGTTTCTCCTGTCCCCCTCTCTCTAATCTTCCTCTCTCTAGGCCCCCTCTCTCCTTTATCTCTCCTGTCCCCCCTCTCTCTAATCTTCCTCTCTCTAGTCCCCCCCCCTCTCCTGTGTTTCTCCTGTCCCCCTCTCTCTAATCTTCCTCTCTCTAGGCCCCTCTCTCCTTTATCTCTCCTGTCCCCTCTCTCTCTAATCTTCCTCTCTCTAGTCCCCCCCCCTCTCCTGTGTTTCTCCTGTCCCCCTCTCTCTAATCTTCCTCTCTCTAGGCCCCCTCTCTCCTTTATCTCTCCTGTCCCCCCTCTCTCTCTAATCTTCCTCTCTCTAGTCCCCCCCCCTCTCCTGTGTTTCTCCTGTCCCCCTCTCTCTAATCTTCCTCTCTCTAGGCCCCCTCTCTCCTTTATCTCTCCTGTCCCCTCTCTCTCTAATCTTCCTCTCTCTAGTCCCCCCCCCTCTCCTGTGTTTCTCCTGTCCCCCTCTCTCTAATCTCTCTCTCTCTAGGCCCCCTCTCTCCTTTATCTCTCCTGTCCCCTCTCTCTCTAATCTTCCTCTCTCTAGTCCCCCCCCCTCTCCTGTGTTTCTCCTGTCCCCCTCTCTCTAATCTCTCTCTCTCTAGGCCCCCTCTCTCCTTTATCTCTCCTGTCCCCTCTCTCTCTAATCTTCCTCTCTCTAGTCCCCCCCCCTCTCCTGTGTTTCTCCTGTCCCCCTCTCTCTAATCTCTCTCTCTCTAGGCCCCCTCTCTCCTTTATCTCTCCTGTCCCCTCTCTCTCTAATCTTCCTCTCTCTAGTCCCCCCCCCTCTCCTGTGTTTCTCCTGTCCCCCTCTCTCTAATCTCTCTCTCTCTAGGCCCCCTCTCTCCTTTATCTCTCCTGTCCCCTCTCTCTCTAATCTTCCTCTCTCTAGTCCCCCCCCCTCTCCTGTGTTTCTCCTGTCCCCCTCTCTCTAATCTTCCTCTCTCTAGGCCCCCTCTCTCCTTTATCTCTCCTGTCCCCTCTCTCTCTAATCTTCCTCTCTCTAGTCCCCCCCCCTCTCCTGTGTTTCTCCTGTCCCCCTCTCTCTAATCTTCCTCTCTCTAGGCCCCCTCTCTCCTTTATCTCTCCTGTCCCCTCTCTCTCTAATCTTCCTCTCTCTAGTCCCCCCCCCTCTCCTGTGTTTCTCCTGTCCCCCTCTCTCTAATCTCTCTCTCTAGGCCCCCTCTCTCCTTTATCTCTCCTGTCCCCTCTCTCTCTAATCTTCCTCTCTCTAGTCCCCCCCCCTCTCCTGTGTTTCTCCTGTCCCCCTCTCTCTAATCTCTCTCTCTAGGCCCCCTCTCTCCTTTATCTCTCCTGTCCCCTCTCTCTCTAATCTTCCTCTCTCTAGTCCCCCCCCCTCTCCTGTGTTTCTCCTGTCCCCCTCTCTCTAATCTCTCTCTCTAGGCCCCCTCTCTCCTTTATCTCTCCTGTCCCCTCTCTCTCTAATCTTCCTCTCTCTAGTCCCCCCCCCTCTCCTGTGTTTCTCCTGTCCCCCTCTCTCTGATCTTCCTCTCTCTAGGCCCCCTCTCTCCTTTATCTCTCCTGTCCCCTCTCTCTCTAATCTTCCTCTCTCTAGTCCCCCCCCCTCTCCTGTGTTTCTCCTGTCCCCCTCTCTCTGATCTTCCTCTCTCTAGGCCCCCTCTCTCCTTTATCTCTCCTGTCCCCTCTCTCTAGGCCCCCTCTCTCCTTTATCTCTCCTGTCCCCTCTCTCTCTAATCTCCTCTCTCTAGTCCCCCCCCCCTCTCCTGTGTTTCTCCTGTCCCCCTCTCTCTGATCTTCCTCTCTCTAGGCCCCCTCTCTCCTTTATCTCTCCTGTCCCCTCTCTCTAGGCCCCCTCTCTCATGTCCCTCTCCTGTCCCCCTCTCTCTAATCTTCCTCTCTCTAGTCCCCCCCCTCTCCTCTGTTTCTCCTGTCCCCCTCTCTCTGATCTTCCTCTCTCTAGGCCCCCTCTCTCCTTTATCTCTCCTGTCCCCCCTCTCTCTCTAATCTTCCTCTCTCTAGTCCCCCCCCCTCTCCTCTGTTTCTCCTGTCCCCCTCTCTCTGATCTTCCTCTCTCTAGGCCCCCTCTCTCCTTTATCTCTCCTGTCCCCCCTCTCTCTCTAATCTTCCTCTCTCTAGTCCCCCCCCTCTCCTCTGTTTCTCCTGTCCCCCTCTCTCTTATCTTCCTCTCTCTAGGCCCCCTCTCTCCTTTATCTCTCCTGTCCCCCCTCTCTCTCTAATCTTCCTCTCTCTAGTCCCCCCCCTCTCCTCTGTTTCTCCTGTCCCCCTCTCTCTAATCTTCCTCTCTCTAGGCCCCCTCTCTCCTTTATCTCTCCTGTCCCCCCTCTCTCTCTAATCTTCCTCTCTCTAGTCCCCCCCCCTCTCCTCTGTTTCTCCTGTCCCCCTCTCTCTAATCTTCCTCTCTCTAGGCCCCCTCTCTCCTTTATCTCTCCTGTCCCCCTCTCTCTCTAATCTTCCTCTCTCTAGTCCCCCCCCCCTCTCCTCTGTTTCTCCTGTCCCCCTCTCTCTAATCTTCCTCTCTCTAGGCCCCCTCTCTCCTTTATCTCTCCTGTCCCCCCTCTCTCTCTAATCTTCCTCTCTCTAGTCCCCCCCCCCTCTCCTCTGTTTCTCCTGTCCCCCTCTCTCTAATCTTCCTCTCTCTAGGCCCCCTCTCTCCTTTATCTCTCCTGTCCCCCCTCTCTCTCTAATCTTCCTCTCTCTAGTCCCCCCCCCTCTCCTCTGTTTCTCCTGTCCCCCTCTCTCTAATCTTCCTCTCTCTAGGCCCCCTCTCTCCTTTATCTCTCCTGTCCCCCCTCTCTCTCTAATCTTCCTCTCTCTAGTCCCCCCCCCTCTCCTCTGTTTCTCCTGTCCCCCTCTCTCTAATCTTCCTCTCTCTAGGCCCCCTCTCTCCTTTATCTCTCCTGTCCCCCCTCTCTCTCTAATCTTCCTCTCTCTAGTCCCCCCCCCTCTCCTCTGTTTCTCCTGTCCCCCTCTCTCTGATCTTCCTCTCTCTAGGCCCCCTCTCTCCTTTATCTCTCCTGTCCCCCCTCTCTCTCTAATCTTCCTCTCTCTAGTCCCTCTCCTCTGTTTCTCCTGTCCCCCTCTCTCTTATCTTCCTCTCTCTAGGCCCCCTCTCTCCTTTATCTCTCCTGTCCCCCCTCTCTCTCTAATCTTCCTCTCTCTAGTCCCCCCCCTCTCCTCTGTTTCTCCTGTCCCCCTCTCTCTAATCTTCCTCTCTCTAGGCCCCCTCTCTCCTTTATCTCTCCTGTCCCCCCTCTCTCTCTAATCTTCCTCTCTCTAGTCCCCCCCCTCTCCTCTGTTTCTCCTGTCCCCCTCTCTCTAATCTTCCTCTCTCTAGGCCCCCTCTCTCCTTTATCTCTCCTGTCCCCCCTCTCTCTCTAATCTTCCTCTCTCTAGTCCCCCCCTCTCCTCTGTTTCTCCTGTCCCCCTCTCTCTAATCTTCCTCTCTCTAGGCCCCCTCTCTCCTTTATCTCTCCTGTCCCCCCTCTCTCTCTAATCTTCCTCTCTCTAGTCCCCCCCTCTCCTCTGTTTCTCCTGTCCCCCTCTCTCTAATCTTCCTCTCTCTAGGCCCCCTCTCTCCTTTATCTCTCCTGTCCCCCCTCTCTCTCTAATCTTCCTCTCTCTAGTCCCCCCCCCCTCTCCTCTGTTTCTCCTGTCCCCCTCTCTCTGATCTTCCTCTCTCTAGGCCCCCTCTCTCCTTTATCTCTCCTGTCCCCTCTCTCTAGGCCCCCTCTCTCATGTCCCTCTCCTGTCCCCCTCTCTCTGATCTCTCTCTCTCTAGGCCCCCTCTCTCCTTTATCTCTCCTGTCCCCTCTCTCTAGGCCCCTCTCTCATGTCCCTCTCCTGTCCCCCTCTCTCTGATCTCTCTCTCTCTAGGCCCCCTCTCTCCTTTATCTCTCCTGTCCCCCCTCTCTCTCTAATCTTCCTCTCTCTAGTCCCCCCCCTCTCC
>NC_090748.1:3986832-4000061 GCF_036898095.1 Palaemon carinicauda
TAAAAATAATAATGATAATGATAATAACAATAATAATGATAATAATAACAAAAAAGGTAATAGTAATAATAATAATAATAATAATAATAATAATAATCATGAGAAAGACATAGACAGAAAACGATAACAAATAATCATTGTTGGTGGCATAAGGTGAAGCCATAGCTAGTGGTCGTTCCTCTTTAATACCGGGCTAACCGAGCGCTCTCTCTCTCTCTCTCTCTCTCTCTCTCTCTCTCTCTCTCTCTCTCTCTCTCTCTCTCGCGGCTCCCACTCTTTTTCCGGCCTGGCAGGCATTGTGCCTGTTCCCATTGTCTTCTTTCCTTACTTCTCGCAGAGTATAATTTTTTATTTTCGACCTCCTCTTCCCCCCTTTTCTTAATCCTCGCTTTTGTCTCTCCTATCCACCTCTATCATTCCCCCATTCCTTTCCCACCTGTTCTTCTCGGCCTCTCCTTTTCTTCTTTCTTTCACTTGGTTCGTCTTTTCTTAGATACGTTGTGGTGATTCAGGGGAGGGGAATTGTAGGCTTGTTATGATGAGGTCTTACTTCATGCCCGAAAATCACCTTGAAAGACAAGTCCCAGATCAAAATTTTGTTTTGTGAATAAGTCCCAGGTCAAAATGTTTTTTTGATAATAATTCACAGATCAAAATGTTTTTTTTTTTAAATAAGTCCCAGATCAAAATTTTTTTTTTTTAAATAAGTCCCAGATCAAAATGTTTTTTTTTTAAATAAGTCCCAGATCAAAATGTTTTTTTGATAATAAGGCCCAGATCAAAATGTTTTTTTTTTTAAATAAGTCCCAGATCAAAATGTTTTTTGAGAAAGAGTCCCAAATCAAAATGTTTTCTTTTAGAATAATTCCTAGATTAAAATGTTATTTTGAGAATAAGTCCCAGATCAAAATGTTTTTTGAGAATAAGTCCCAGATCAAAATGTTTTTTGAGAAAAAGTCCCAGATCAAAATGTTTTTTGAGAATAAGTCCCAGATCAAAAAGTTTTTTTATTTTGAGAATAAGTTCCAGATCAAATTTTTTTTTTTTTTTTTGAGAATGAGTCCCAAACCAAAATATTTTCTTTTAGAATAATTCCTAGATCAAACTGTTCTTTGAAAATAAGTCCCAGATCAATTCTTTTTGAGAATGAGTCCCGATCAAAATGTTTTTTTTTTTTTAGAATAAGTCCCAAATCAAAATGTTTTTTTCTGGAGATTGAGTCCCAAATAAAAATATTTTCTTTTAGAATAATTCCTAGATCAAAATGTTTTTTGAGAATAAGTCCCAGATCAAAATGTTTTTGAGACTAAGTCCCAGATCAAAATGTTTTTGAGACTAAGTCCCAGATCAAAATGTTTTTGAGACTAAGTCCCAGATCAAAATGTTTTTTGAGAATAAGTTCCAGATCAAAATGTTTTTGAGACTAAGTCCCAGATCAAAATGTTTTTGAGACTAAGTCCCAGATCAAAATGTTTTTGAGACTAAGTCCCAGATCAAAATATTTTTGAGAATGTCCCAAATCAAAATGTCCTTTCTAATCAGAATTCAACAGTTTCGTATTGACGTGGGTTTTACAGTTATGTCAGATCACCAACGGAGAAGGTGATCAGAATCCCATTGTCTGCCGTAGAGGGCCATCGTCTCTCTCTCTCTCTCTCTCTCTCTCTCTCTCTCTCTCTCTCTCTCTCTCTCTCTCTCTCTCTCTCTCTCTCTCTGTTTCGATTCGTTAGCCACACAAGAAAATGTCCCTTTGCTTTTAGTTAATACTTTTGAGTATTCTTGCTGTTATAGTGTCTGTTGTGGTGGCCTGGTGGTAGCGTCCTTGCCTGGTGATTTTGTCAGACTGGGGTTCGAGTCTCGCTCAATCTCGTAAGTTGATTTGGTTGCTGCAACCTCACCATCCCTATGAGCTAAGGATGGGGGGTTTGGGTGAGCCTATAGGTCTATTTGCTGAGTCGTCAGCAGCCATTGTTTGGCCCTCCTTGGTCCTAGCTTGGGTGGGGAGAGGGCTTGGGCGCTGATCATATGTAAAATGGTCAGTCTCTAGGGCATTGTCCTGATTTTACGATTTGTATCTTATATTTTCAAGTTTTATTTTGGGTCAACTGACTTTTTGTGGTATAGGCTGTTTACTTTTAAACCTTT
The DNA here is from genome assembly GCF_036898095.1 of Palaemon carinicauda. Taxonomy (NCBI): domain Eukaryota; kingdom Metazoa; phylum Arthropoda; class Malacostraca; order Decapoda; family Palaemonidae; genus Palaemon; species Palaemon carinicauda. The sequence continues at coordinate 3,988,978 of NC_090748.1, forward strand.
TAGTTTTTGCCATTCTTCGTTTCTTCTCCTATAGTTTTATTGGTTTTCTTATTTTCTTTCCTCACTGGGCTATTTTCCTTGTTGGAGCCCTTGGCTTAAAGCATCCTGCTTTTCCAACTAGTAGTAGTAATCGTAGTAGTAGTAGTAGTAGTAGTAGTTATGACAATAATAATAATAATAATATTGGTATTTTTCATGAGTAGTAGTAGTAGTAGTAGTAGTAGTAGTAGTAGTAGTAGTAGTAGTAGTAGTAGTAATAATAATAATAATAATAATAATAATAATAATAATAATAATAATAATATTAATAATAATATTGGTATTTTTCAAGACTCAAGACTTTATAATGAGGGTGTTTTGAATCGTGCCATTTTATATAAAAACTCCAATGTATTTATTACCGTGGCCATTTTATTTTAATTGATTATTCATTTTTGGCCCATGATTTACATGGTCCAATGCATGTTTAATTAAATTGCTTAATGAATCTGCTAAAATAGCATTTTGGTACGCTACACTTGTTTGTACTAAACACAGTCTGTTTAAACTCTCTAATATTTATGTTAATCAATTTTAAAAATTTGCATTCTTGATCTTTTCACGAGAAAATTTGATCTTAAATAATTATTTGAGGGAAGCCCATATCTTGCTATTATTATTATTAGTATTATTATTATTAATAGTAATTTAGAGATTATTATTATTATTATTATTATTATTATTATTATTGTTATTTTTATTATTAATATTAATAATAGTAATTTTGAAATTATTATTAATAACTTTAAAATTATTATTATTATTATTATTATTATTATTGGAAGCTTGATTATTATTATTTTTAATATCATCATCATCATCATTATTATTATTATTACTACTACTACTTGCAAAGCTGCAACCCTAGTTGGAAAAGCGGGATGCTATAAGCCCAAGGGCTCCAACAGAGGAAAATAGTCAAGCGAGGAAAGGAAATAAGGAAATAGATAAACTTTAAGAGAAGTAATGAACAATTAAAATATTGTAAGTTATTGTAGGGTTTACAATAGATCAAATAGATTTATCCGAAATGAAAAGGAAATGAAAACATTGAAAGCTATAATTTTTTTAATATATAGGAGATTTTTCATACTGGGAGTTAAATTATTATTATTATTATTATTATTATTATTATTACTAGCTAGGCTAAAACCCTAGTTGAAAAAGCAGAATGTTATAAGCCCAAGGGCTCCAACAGGGAAAATAACCCAGTGAGGAAAGGAAACAAGGAAAAATAAGATATCTTAAGAACAGTAACTACATTGAAATAAATATTTCTTAATCTATAAAAACTTTAACAAAGCAACAGGAAGAGAAATAAGATAGAATAGTGTGCCCGAGTGTACCCTCAAGCAAGAGATCTTTTCATGGTAACAAGGTCATAATTACTTCTGATTGGCTAACTTGTTCATTGGCTAGTAATATTATTATTATTATTATTACTAGCCAAGCTACAACCCTAGTTGGAAAAGCAAGATGCTATAAGCCCAAGGGCTCCAACATGGAAAAATAGCCCAGTGAGGATTGAAACAAGGAAATAAATAAATGATGAGAATAAATTAACAATATATCATTCTAAAAACAGTAACAGCGTCAAAACAGATATGTCCTATATAAACTATTAACAATATCAAAAACAGATTATGTCATATATAAACTATAAAAAGACTCATGTCAGCCTGGTCAACATAAAAACATTTGCTGCAAGTTTGAACTGTAGAAGTTCTACTGATTCAACTACCCGATTAGGAAGATCATTCCACAACTTGGTAACATCTGGAATAAAACTTCTAGAATACTGTACTGTGTAGTATTGAACCTCATGATGGAGAAGGCCTGGCTATTGTATTACTAACTTGAAGGTAACACTCAAGCACATAATTCTACCTTCTTTCCTTTTTTTATAAATATTTTTTTTTAATACGGAAAATTTATTTTGATTTTGTTACTAATCTTAAAATAGTTTATTTTAATGATTCTTTACTTCTCTTGTAGTGCTTATTCCCTTATTTTCTTTCCTCACTGGGTTATTTTTCCTATTGGAGCCCCTGGGCTTATAGCTACCTGCTTTTCCAACTAGAGCCGTAGTTTAGATGGTAATAATAATAATAATAATAATAATAATAATGGGAGCCCTTGGGGTTATAGTATCCTAATTTTCCAATTAGGGTTGCAGCTTAGATGATGATGATAATAATAATAATAATAATAATAATAATAATGTAACTTTTCCTGAGAGGGAAATTGCAATGTTAGATCACCATTATTTTCTCAAACTCATTGATCAATTAAAATAAGTTTTCATTCTTGACAAAGTATAAAAATGTGCTTGAATTAAGCTTTATATTTTAGCATATTCAATATAGTCATTCTCCTTTGTAATCTCCGAATAATAATCACAAATAAAATAACATTAATAGTGAATCGATGACGCCGAATCTCTAAGCACAACAATGGAGATATCGAGATTTTGCAGTAATTTTTGATGGGTGAAATGATTGAAGGCAAAACGTATTATAAAGCTGATCACAGGGATTTCAACTCGTATATAGGACGGGTAATTAACAGTGAACACCTGAGCTTCGCTGTTCGTCGCTTGTTGCTACACTACAGTTCGTGTTTGGTACTTGGTTTGAGCTTCGACACAGTGTTGCCAGAGAGTTATGGGGTCCTTTGACTGGCCAGACAGTACTACATTGGATCCTTCTCTCTGGTTACGGTTCATGTTTCCCTTTGCCTACACATACACCGAATAGTCTGCCCTATTCTTTACATATTCTCCTCTGTCCTCGTGCACCTGACAACACTGAGATTACCAAACAATTCTACTTCTCTCAAGGAGTTAACTACTGCAATGTCATTGTTCAGTAGCTACTTTCCTCTTGGTAAGGATAGAGGAGACTCTTTAGCTATGGTAAGCAGCTCTTCTAGGAGAAGGACACTCCAAAATCAAACCATTGTTCTCTAGTCTTGGGTAGTGCCATAGCCTCTGTATCATTCTCTTCCACAGTCTTGGGTTCGAGTTTTCTTGCTTGAGGGTATACTCGGGCACGCTATTCAATCAGATTCCTTATTTCCTCTCCTTAACGGGCTGATTTCCCTGTTAGAGGCCTTGGGCTTATAGAATCCAGGAAAAGGGTTGTAGTTTAGCAAGTGATTATAATAGTATTAATAGTACTGATAAGGGTACTCGTGCAATAACTAACCGTATATGCTATGATATTTGCAACTTTCAAAATGATCTGGTGTAGCAAAATCAGCTGTGTTCCTATAGTCCATTTCTTTTATCGAGGCATATTTACACCGACTTGCAGGGGTGCCCTTTTAGCTCGGAAAAGTTTTCTGATCGCTGTTTGGTTAGAATTATCTTGTCTAACCAATCAACGATCAGGAAACTGTTCCCAGCTAAAAGGGCACCCCTGCGAGTCAGTGCAAATATGCCTCGATAACAGAAATGGACTGTAGTTGAAAATTTTAATAAAACTTGCTCTCCCATTATTTATATATATATATATATATATATATATATATATATATATATATATATATATATATATATATATATATATATATATATATAAATCAGCCTTCTTTCGCTAATAATTTACTTGCGTTTTGTTATCAATATAGGGAGGTTTTAGAGACAAACTTATCCGAAATCGATGTATTCGATATGCATTGATAGTAGTATCCTTGGATTGGCGTAATGGAGTTTATTTAAAGGCTGCTCATGAATGCCACAGGCAAGGGACAGTGACATTGCCCTAAAAGGACAATGCCCCATGTACCCATATTATCAGCGCCCAAGCCCCCCTCTCAATCCAAGCTAGTACCAGGGAGGACCAGGCAATGGCTTCTGATGACTCAGCAGGTAGATTTATAAGCCCCCCAAACCCCTTATCCTTAGCTCACAAGGATGGTGAGGTTGCAGACACAAGAAGAAACTATCGAACGAATAATTTATACAGCAAGAAGCAAACGTGAAGAGAAACTGTTAAATGTTTTTGCCGATTCCTTTACTTAGTAACGTGCTGCAATTTTCATGAAAGCCTCTTTTGATGAAATTCCATTGGAGGCCACTTTTTAAACCCAAATCCTAATGGACCATTAAATAGAAAAGGTCAAACGTACATTTTTTTTTTTAAGTGTTCCGCCTACATCCAGGGTTATATATGCACATTTTGCGTTACTCTGGAAAAGAAATACGTTGATACTATTGTCAAAGTCTAAAGGGATTTTCATGCAAGATGTTTTCTACTTGCTAAATTTATCCCCTCCAAATCATGTCATAAAGTTTTCATGTTCTTATTATGGTGCTTTCTCTGTGCTGTGCGAGGTTGCTCATAGGTACTAACAGAGAGGAGAGATGAATGCAACTGAAGTTTATTCAATAAGAAAACGAAGTTATTTATAGACAGTTGAGAGCAAGAATGACACAAAATTCAAACAGTATAAAACATGCGATAGTAAGCTTAAACCGGTTTCTATTATCAGTCTATTCAACAAGACAATTAGCTTATATACAGATGGTTGATAGTAAGATTCACACAAAATTCAAACCGTATAAAACATGCGATAGTAAGCTTAAACCGGTTTCTATTATCAGTCTATTCAACAAGACAATTAGCTTATATACAGATGGTTGATAGTAAGATTCACACAAAATTCAAACCGTATAAAACATGCGATAGTAAGCTTAAACCGGTTTCTATTATCAGTCTATTCAACAAGACAATTAGCTTATATACAGATGGTTGATAGTAAGATTCACACAAAATTCAAACCGTATAAAACATGCGATAGTAAGCTTAAACAGGTTTCTATTATCAGTCTATTCAACAAAACAATTAGCTTATATACAGATGGTTGATAGTAAGAATTACACAAAATTCAAACAGTATAAAACATGCGATAGTAATCTTAAACAGGTTTCTATTATCAAAAGATAAAAAAAAAATTAACGTTGCAGTGTATGAAACACGTGCATTGACATGCTGAAAGCTACATACCTTAACAGATTTGAATTAAAAGTGTCCTTTATATTGTAGCAAACCGCCTTAGGAAATATGCTCTAACAAAATTAGATATATATTTTCAAGTAGGTTAAAGATGTTCTAACTACCACTAGAGAGTTATGGGGTCCTTTGACTGACCAGACAGTACTTCATTTGATCCTTCCCTTTGGTTACGGTTCACTTTCCTTTTCCCTAGACATACACCGAATAGTCTGGCCTATTCTATATAGATTTTCCTCTGTCCTCATACACTTGACAACACTGAGATTACCAAACTATTCTTCTTCACCCAGGGGGTTAACTACTGCACTGTAATTGTTCAGTGGTTACTTTCCTCTTGGTAAGGGTAGAAGAGACTCTTTAGTTATGGTAAGTAGCTCTTCTAGGAAAAGGACACTCCAGAATCAAACCATTGTGCTCTAGTCTTGGGTAGTGGCCATAGCCTCTGTACCATAGTCTTCCACTGTCTTGGGTTAGAGTTCTCTTGTTTGAGGGTACACTCGGGCATACTATTCTATCTAATTTCTCTTCTTGTTTTGTTAAAGTTTTAATAGTTTATATAGGAAATATTTATTTTAATGTTGTTACTGTTCTTAAAATGTTTTATTTTTCCTTCTTTCTTTTCCTCACTGGGCTATTTTCCCTGTTGGGGCCCTTGGGCTTATAGCATCCTGCTTTTCCAATTAGGGTTGTAGCTTAGCAAGTAATAATAATAATTGTGCATACCAAAAACCGGAATATAATTCAATTCTGCTGCGAGTCCCCTTCATTAATTCGGCTCCTGGTTCATCATTAATGGGACGTAGAAGTGTTGAAGTTGACATGGAAAACAACGGTGTTTTTTTTAGTTGGTTCGTTGTTGACACTTAAGTTAAAGGTGTGAGAGTTGTCGGGCAGTTTAATTAAGTTCCTAAGGTTCGATTTAGGAGTTCGTTTTCGCCTCTTTAGGGATTTTTCCTTTTGCGTTTGGATTTGGATGAGGCTGACTTGAGATTTCTCAGGTTTGGTTGATTTCCCCGATGATGTTTATCATCTCCGCTAACGAAGTTGGAAAGAGGTTATGTTTTACCCCCTGTTTATGTGTGTGTGTTTGTTTATGAACAGCTTCCTTCGCCCCTGTTTCTGTGGTTGTAATTTGTGTGTGTGTGTGTGTTTGTTTATGAACAGCTTCCTTCGCCCCTGTTTTTGTGGTTGTAATTTGTGTGTGTGTGTGTTTGTTTATGAACAGCTTCCTTCGCCCCTGTTTTTGTGGTTGTAATTTGTGTGTGTGTGTGTTTGTTTATGAACAGCTTCCTGGCCACAATTTTAATCGTAGGGTAATGAAACTTGCAGGGATTAACTGTTATGTGAAAAGCTGGAAATGATTAAATTTTGGATGGTGAAGGTCACGGTCAAGCAAGATGTCCAATTCACGTGATCAGCCGTAAGTTTGGACAACGTTGTCACAGAGACTTCAAACTTTGTTCATATTTGAGTGTATGAAAATGTACGCCAATTAATAGATGTTAAGGTCAAAGGTCAAGGTCAAAGTAGAACAAAAGGCCGAGAAATAAGCTGTCACGGCGGGGGTATGCGGTCTACTGAGTGCTCATCAAAATTTGATAACTGTTTTTAGGAAGTACAAACACAAATGCGGCCTATATGGTAACGTCCATGATTGGTGATCGCCAGAATGGGGTTCAAGTCCCGCTCAAACTCGTTGTTTTCTTTTGGTCGCTTTAACCTCACCATCCTAGTGAGCTAAACAAAAAAAAAAAAGGGGGGGGAGGGCTTGTTTGGAGGAGCCTATGGGTCTACCTGCTGAGTCATCAGCAGCCATTGTCTGGCCTTTCTTGGTCTCAGCTTGGATGGAGAGGTCCTAGGGCGCTGATTAGTCTCTATGGCATTGTCCTGCTTGCTAGGACAGTGTCACTGTCCAATATCTACCTTAAAATCTTTAAAAAATGCCTTAACCATCACGCAAATCGTAAGTTGAAGTTCAGAGTAAGAGTTCAATGGCTTCTTTGGTGGGTGGGTCACCAAGCATCAACTACTGTCACCCTCCTTAATAGCTGGATCGAGCTTCGCTGAGAGCGTATTCGTATTAGATAACTCAGGGATCTGTAATTATGGAAAATAGGAATTGATATAAAAAATGTGTGATGTCTGGCCTACTACTACTACTACTACTACTACTACTACTACTACTACTAATTTTTCTATTTATAGTCACTACTACTACTACTACTACTACTACTACTTGAATATATTCTCAGATTTTTAGCTTGGGAAAGAGCGGTTGGGACAGCAGTAACCTTATTGAAGGCAATATTATTTTGATTACTCAGACGTGAATATATATATATATATATATATATATATATATATATATATATATATATATATATTTACATATATATATATATATATATATATATATATATATATATATCAACCATTACTATTTTACTGTAGGTCAGCCCTCAGAACTGTCCTTCCTCTCGCGTCTGTTTATGGTCCTTCTGATATAAATTTCTTTTCGGTCCCACTCGGCGCTTCACCTCTCTTTTAATGGAGGAGAGGGAGTAGTCATATCCTAATGAGAAGGGATATGCATGTATGTTCTTTAAGGGCTAGCGTAGTAGGGGGATAATTGCAATAAATAGTTTTATCGTAATAGATAAAAAGAACTAATTTACTCCGTCGTCCATGTCAAGAAGTCATTAATGATATATATTAGTTTGGGCTTGAATACATAGAGAATGGTTTCTCCGGAAATTGAAAGAAAACTGATTTTCTTGGGCATACTCTTACATTACTCATAAATCCACAAGGAGTTCTATATATCTATCTATCTATATATATATATATATATATATATATATATATATATATATATATATATATATATTCTTAGGAATATAAGGATTTTATAATAGATATTTAGTATTATTTCCTCTTTTATATTGGTTAGATCCTGCAAAACTATCTTTTTTTTTTTGTTCGATATTCAAAGTTGATCTTTTTCCAGTTTTGTAATATGATGTGTTGATGTGTGTATGGATATATATATATATATATATATATATATATATATATATATATATATATATATATATATATACAGAGAGAGAGAGAGAGAGAGAGAGAGAGAGAGAGAGAGAGAGAGAGAGAGAGAGAGAGAGAGAGAGAGATAGATTAATTTTTGGTTTCCCTTTAGAGAGGCTTATACCAGAAGGACACAGCGCTCCGTGTTCTCTGCAAATCTGTATCCCAAACAAACTGTACCAATTTACAAGATAGTAGAAGCCTACCTACTGGAAAAAAATATATGTTATTTTGAAAGAAAATAAACAGATAAAGTATCAGCTTTAATGTCATTGGCGGGGATGTGGTAGAATTACTTTTTACTGTAACTATATATTTATTTATATATATATATATATATATATATATATATATATATATATATATATATATATATATATATATATATATATATATATATATATGTATATATATATAATCCAGATAAATGTTAGTGATCATTTCAACTAGAAATATTTTGTACCTATTGATGCTTTTCAACTAAAGATTTTCATTTTGGGAGTAATTGAGAATTTTCATTTTATTTTTTATTTATAATCACTGATGTTATTATTATTACTACTACTACTACTACTACTACTACTACTACTACTATTTTTCTATTTATAGTCACTGATATTACTACTACTACTACTACTACTACTACTACTACTACTACTACTACTACTACCTACTAGTCGCTAAGCTACAACCTTAGTTGGAAAAGCAAGCTGCTCCAACAGGGAAAAATAGTGCTGTGAAGAAACGATATAAGGCAATTAATAAACGATATAAGTAATGAACAATAAAAATAGAATATTTTAAAAACAGTAGCAAAACAAAACAGGTATTTCATATATAAACTATAAAAAGAGAGACTTATGTCAGTGTGTTCAACATATAAACATTTGATGCAAGTTTGAACTTTTGAAAGAGTAACCAGAGATATTATTATTATTATTATTATTATTATTATTATTATTATTATTATTAGTATTCTATCTATCACGGTAGACTTTGCAGTGAATAAGATATTAAATGAAATGATAAGAGATGAAAATGCCCTGGTTTCCAGCGAGTATGGAAACTGGGTCACAGAAAATTGGATGCGCTTCAAAAAACAAAAAAACAAAACAAAAAAAAATCCACAAAATGTATCGAGATTAAACTTCGATGTAAACCATTGATGTTCTTGCCTGTTCGCCAAGTTGGTGAACATAGAAAAGGTAAGGTGGGGGGGGGGGGGCGTTCATTTAAAGGAAGAAGAAATATTGAAAATTAGGTCAGTCAGTTGACGTTATTTAAGGGAAATACTTAAACGGGAATGTGGGTGTAGCAAGTGTAGTTGAAGCAAACATTTTGTGAGCACATGGAATTATTTTGTATAGCTTTTTCTATTTTTTTTTACTCTACAAGTAGCTTATTGTTGTTGTTATATTATTATTACTAGCTAAGCTACAACCCTAGTTAGGTAGTAGGTTGGCCAGGGCACCAGCCATCAGTTGAGATGCTACCGCTAGAGAGTTATTGGGTCCTTTGGGACTGACAGTACTACATTGGATCTCTCTCTCTCTCTCTCTCTTCTCTCTCTCTCTCTCTCTCTCTCTCAATGGCTTATTTTTCCTTTGCCTACACATACACCGAATAGTATGGCGTATTATTTCCACATTTCCTCTGTCGTCATACACCTGACAACACTGAGATTACCAAACAATTAATCTTCGCTCCAGGGGTTAACTATTGGACTGTAATTGTTCTGTGGATACTTAACAGTGATATTGCCCTAGTAATGAGGACTATGCCTTAGAGACTGACCATATATAATAATATATATATATATATATATATATATATATATATACATATATATATATACCTATATATATACATATATATATATATATATATATATATATATATATATATATATAATATATATATATGGGATCGAACGCTAGCCCCTTCTAATGAAAGGCCAGGTCAAATCCAACCATAGCCACGAGAGACCATAAAAGAAATTGGAACCTGACGCTACCTAGCTGTCCTGGCCTTTCATTAGAAGGGGCTAGCGTTCGATCCCAAATATATATATATATATAATATATATATATATATATATATATGTATATATATATATGTATATATATATATATATATATATATATATATATTTATGTATGTATATATGTATATATATGTATGTATGTATATATGTATATACATATACTATATATACATACATATATATATATATATATATATATATATGTGTGTGTATATATATATACACATTGTACATATATACATATATATATACATGTCTACAAATATATATATATAAATATATATATGTATATATATATATATATATATATATATATATATATATATATATATATATATATAATAAATATAGATAGTAGGATCAGCGCCCAAGCCCCTCTCCATCCAAGTTTAGGACCAAGGAGGGCCAGGGAATGGCTGCTGATGACTCAGCAGATAGACTTATAGGCTCCCATCAATCCCCAATTCATAGCTCACAAGGGTGTGATGTTTTCAACCAATAAAGAACTTAACAAGTTTGAGTGAGACTCGAACCCCATTCTGGCGATCACCAGGCAGGGACGTTACCACATCAGCCACCACAAACCCTAAAACACATATTTGGGTTCAGTGGGTTCGATGAGCACAGGGAGTTGTACGAAAACTGCTAAACTGAGCAAGTTCTTGTTCTTGTTAATACTGGAAAACTACAAGAGAAGTTTAAGAACAATATAACATTGAAAGAATTCTCATCATATATTAAACTACAAGAACTTGAAAATAACAAGAGGTAAAAACATCAAAATAACATGAGGGAATAGAAATAAGATTAAATGAGCCCGAGTGTACCCTCAAGGCAAGAGATCTCTAACCCAAGACAATGGAAGACCATGGAACAGAGGCTATGGCATTACCCAAGTA
>NC_090748.1:4000561-4003061 GCF_036898095.1 Palaemon carinicauda
ATTTCCTCTATAAACTATAAAAACTTTAAGTAAAAGGAAGAGAAATAAGATAAGAATATTGTCCCTAAATGTACCCTCAAGCAAGAGAACTCTATCCATGGCCCTGCACTATTACGAAGACAGCTTTGGATGATATTACTGTTCTGATACTTCTATAATTATGGGTTTTCAAGAGGAAATATTTCCCTTGCATAATTAATATATATATATAATATATATATATATATATATATATATATATATGTGTGTGTGTGTGTGTGTGTGTGTGTGTGTGTGTGTGTGTGTGTGTATCATCATCATCAATTACGGGGTGTTCGAAGTCGAACGGCCGTGGCCCTCTGCACAAAACTTCTCCATTCATTCCGGTCTTGAGCCTTCCTTTCCAACTCCACCATCGTTAGCCTGCACATCTCCATGATATTGTCACTCAATCTAGTTTTAGGCCTATATATATATATATATATATATATATATATTATATATATAATATATATATATATATATATATATATATAAGTATATATATATATATACTTATTTATATATATAAATGTATTTGTATATATATATATATATATATATATATATATATATATATCTATATATATATATATATATGAAATTATGTATAGAATTATATTTGTGTAAATATTACTTATATAAATATTATATATAGTATATAAACACACTTACCCATGTTGCTCAGTTTCTGTCTCTCGTTGTTATTCCCATCATTATTCTTTCCACAGTTCTCTTAGTGTTAACTAACTTATGTTCTAATGTTTCCAATTATATTATTATTTATTATTATTATTACTAGCCAAGCTACAACCCTAGTTGGAAAAGCAAGATGCTATAAGCTCAAGGGCTCCATCAGGGAAAAATAGCCCAGACAACCTTTTACAGTGGCCATGTGCATACTATGGTGAATAAGCTCTAGTTTTTTTTTTTTTAACAGCAGTGTCATTGTAATAAGGCCTTTCTAAATGGTTGAGTTACATAGCAAATGTATCGATAAGCCATATAAGATGTCATAGTATTCGTAGTATTGATTTTTCTTCGGAATTGGTATTTATGTGAGAAAAGAAAATTCAGGTTGCGTTTTTATTTTATATTTGTTCCAACGCGCTTTTGAGGTCATCCTATACATTGAGAAAGTCTTACAAGATTTCTGGTGATCAATCTATTCTGAAGAAGTGTTTTAATTCTTTCATTCTACCTTGTTTTGAGTATTGTTCTCCTGTCTGGTCTTCAGCTGCTGATTCTCATCTTAATTTGTTGGACAGAAAATTACGGTCTATTAAATTTCTTATTCCTGATCTAGATATTAATCTTTGGCACCGTCGTTCAATTAGTTCATTATGCATGTTGCATAAGATTTTTCATAACTCTGACCATCCTTTACATTCAGATCTCCCCGGACAATTCTATCCTGTTCGTAATACTAGGCAGGCAGTTAATTCTAATAGCCAGGCCTTCTCCATCATGAGGCTCAATACTACTCAGTATTCTAGAAATTTTATTCAAGCTGTTACCAAGTTGTGGAATGATCTTTCTAATCGGGTAGTTGAATCAGTAGAACTTCAAAAGTTCAAACTTGCAGCAAATGTGTGTATGTTGACCAGGCGGACATGCGTCTTTTTATAGTTTATATATGACATATCTGTTTTGACGTTGTCACTGTTTTTAGAATGATTTATTGTTAATTTATTCTCATCATTTATTTATTTCCTTATTTCCTTTCCTCACTGGGTTATTTTTCCCTATTGGAGCCCTTGGGCTTATAGCATCTTGCTTTTCCAACTAGGGTTGTAGCTTGGCTAGTAATAATAATAATAATAATAATATTAATAATAATTGGTCAGGGTTAAGTATGTTAGGAAAAATACAGTTTTCCTAGAAATTGTCATATTTTTCATTTGAACTTGTTGGAAATGTTTATGTTGGTTTGGCTTGAGAGGTTGTTTCATTACTTTCTGCTTGAATTTTTGGAACACACACACACACACACACACAGAGCAGAATCATCATTTCAGAAGCTAGATTGTGGAAACCTTTTTGTTAAAGCCAAGATCGAGTTAATTTGCTTTCTAGCTGATGATGATGTGATATTTAAATCATTTGGACACGATAAGATTTAACTATTGGATTTGAAGTACTCTGGTTTGTCATAATTTCCGATGAAAGAAGAGCGAGGAAATTGAGGTTAATGATAGGATTAATGCAATGTAGCCATTGTTACTGGGATGAGGATGGCGTCTGTTATTTCTTTCGTATTGCTATCGAACCACATTAAACTTTTGATAATTTAATGTGGGAGGGTTTCTTCCAACTATGCCCAACGCAGCGAGAAAGGGCCGATAGCGGAGACACTCGGTTGTAACGATTCCCGCACATATGCCACGTCTCCACAGATATCTCTCTCTCTCTCTCTCTCTCTCTCTCTCTCATATATATATATATATATATATATATATATATATATATATATATATTTATT
>NC_090748.1:4005561-4038061 GCF_036898095.1 Palaemon carinicauda
GCTTGGGCGCTGATCATATCATATATGGTCAGTCTGTAGGGCATCGTCCTGCTTGATAGGGTAATGTCACTGTCCCTTGCCTCTGCCATTCATGAGCGGCCTTTAAAACCTTTAAAGTGTTTGATGCAATCATCTGTTGTTTAGTTAGATTGCAATGTGTCTCTCGCGACACCAGACAAAACATGAATTTCGTTTGCTTGATTTTTTATGTTGAAATGGTACTTGTAATTATATCATCGTCATCATTGTTTTTGATGTAGTTGGTATTGTTATTTACGTTTGTGAAAGATCTTGTTTTACTGTTGTTATTTTTCTTAACATATATTTTAATTGTTCATTACTTCTCATAGAGTTTACTCATTTCCTTGTTTCCTTTCCGCACTGGGTTATTTTTCCCCGTTGGAGCCTTTGGGCTTATAATATCCTGCTTTTCCAACTAGGGTTGTAGCTTAGCTAATAATAATAATGATAATAGTAAATAAATTACTTCTCATAGAGTTTACTCATTACCTTTTTTCCTTTCCGCACTGGGTTATTTTTCCCCGATGAAGCCCTTGGGATTATAGCATCCTGCTTTTCCAACTAGGGTTGTAGCTTAGCTAATAATAATAATGATAATAATAAATAAATTACTTCTCATATAGTTTACTTATTTCCTTTTTTACCTTTTCGCACTGGGTTATTTTTCCCCGTTGGAGCCTTTGGGCTTATAACATCTTGCTTTTCCAACTAGGGTTGTAGCTTAGCTAATAATAATAATAATAATAATAATAATAATAATAATGATGATCGAAATAGACTAAGAATTCAGTAGTCAACTTTCTTGTTTTTTGTTAATGTACGAGCACCATGATTTCTATCCTTGTGTCCTGTGTGGTGTCATAGGACGTTTATGCACCCGTATTGTTTTGATTGTCAAGAGTGAAGGGTGGGGGGGGGGGGGACATATTACTGTACTCTAGTGCTTTGTTGTTCACCTCCACGCCTCGATTGATATTGGAAACGTACATTTATTATTGTTATTGTTATTTGTCATTGAATTGGCCGCTCGTCTCAGGGTGGACAGCGGATTCTACGCGGTAGGAATTAATGAAATTGTGTTTTGAGTAGTTGGAGGAGATTGAAATAAAAAGGCTGGGAGGCCTTTTTTTCAAAGGCGGAGAAAGGCCGGCAAGCCTTTTTTTCATCTTGTCACAATGAACAGAAATTGCAAATTTCTATTGCAATATTTTGTCTGAAGCTAGTAGTGTCATATCATCTGCATATAAATCCTTCGATTCATACTGAAGCTAGAGGGGCACTCAGTAGAGCGCAGAGCTCCGCTGCGACAGCTTATTTCTTGACCTTTCGCTCGACCTTGACCTTTGACCTTAGCATGTGTTAATTGGCGTGGATTTTCATGCACTGAAATATGAACCAAGTTTGAAGTCTCTGTTATACCGATGTCCAAACTTATGGTTGATTACGTGAATTGGACATTTTGACACCTTGACCTCTAACTTTGATCTTCCAAAATTTAATCATTTCCAGCTCTTTACATAACAGTTAATTCCTATAAGTTTCATTACTCTACGATTAAAATTGTTGCCAGGAAGCTGTTTACAAACACACACACACACACACACACACACACACACACACTAATAGGGGCGAAAACATAACCTCCTTCCAACTTCGTTGGTGGAAGTAACGAGAGTTAGGGGTCTCATATATATATATATATATATATATATATATATATATATATATATATATATATATACATATATATATATATGCTGTGTGTTTCTTTCAAATTCTCACGCTTGTGTCGTATGGGGATAGTCATGAATGGCATATTTTATAAATTTAAATATTCTCTACGTATCGAATTCCTTCGAGACTTCATGAAGTGAAGAAAGTTTATTTTTTGTGACTCCTGCTTACTGTATAATAACAACTGAAAGAGAATATCAGTGTCTGACTTTCTCTCCGAAGTTAGTCACGAGATGACTAAAAACACACTTATCCTGACCTAGATGAGGGGAGAGAGACGTACTATAATTAGGTCCAGTTAATGTTGTTTATTTGCTAAGAGCTGGTGTCATTGAAAATCTCTCTCTCTCTCTCTCTCTCTCTCTCTCTCTCTCTCTCTCTCTCTCTCTCTCTCTCTCTATTCATATATTGGTTTATTTATACATACCTTATACCTTATTTTTTTTTGTTTGGGTTCCCCCAGGTCCCTCAGTGTGAGGCACCTCGTATATCCACCAGAGAGTTGCTAATACATCTTCCAGTGTATTTTGCATCTTCCAGTCTTGGATGGTCTGGGATGCATCTTAGGTATTTATCGAGCTGATTTTTAAACGCATCTACGCTCACTCCTGATATGTTTCTTAGATGAGCTGGCAGCACATTAAATAGTCGCTGCATTATCGATGCTGGTGCGTTGTGGATTAATGTCCTGTGCGCCTTTCTCAGTTTACCTGGAATGCTTTTTGGCACTATTAATCTACCTCGGCTTGCTCTTTCTGATACTTTAAGCTCCATGATGTTTTCAGCAATTCCTTCTATTTGCTTCCATGCTTGTATTATCATGTAGCGTTCTCTTCTCCTTTCTAGACTGTATAGTTTTAAAAATTGCAGTCTTTCCCAGTAATCAAGGTCCTTAACTTCTTCTATTCTAGCAGTATAGGACCTTTGTACACTCTCTATTTGCGCAATATCCTTTTGGTAGTGTGGGTACCATATCACATTGCAGTACTCGAGTGTACTACGCACATAAGTTTTGTAAAGCATAATCATGTGTTCAGCTTTTCTTGTTTTAAAGTGTCTGAATAACATTCCCATTTTTGCTTTACATTTAGCCAACAGTGTTGCTATTTGGTCGTTGCATAACATATTCCTATTTAAAATTACACCAAGGTCTTTAATTGCTTCCTTGTTTGTGATTGTCTCATTATTAGGTCCCTTGTATGCATACACCATTCCTTCTCTGTTTCCATAATTTATTGATTCAAATTTATCGGAGTTAAATACCATCCTATTTATCTCCGCCCATTCATATATTTTGTTTAGATCTCTTTGTAGTGAGTTCCTATCTTCATCACAAGTAATTTCTCTACTTATTCTTGTGTCATCGGCGAAACTTCTCACTACGGAGTTTTCAACATCACAGTCTATGTCTGAGATCATAATAACAAATAGCAGTGCAGCTAATACCGTACCTTGGGGCACACCAGATATTACCTGGGCTTCATCTGATTTCTCGTCATTTGCAACCACTATCTGTTTTCTGTTTTGCAGGAATTCTTTTACCCATTTTCCTATCTTTCCCACAATATTATGCTTTCTCATTTTTTTCTCCAATATGTTATGGTCTACCTTGTCAAAGGCTTTTGCAAAATCTAGATAGATCACATCTGTGTCTTTTTCATATATCATATTATTGTATATGTTTTCATAGTGAGCTATCAGTTGGGTCTGTGTACTTTTTCCAGGTACGAAACCGTGTTGACCCATATTAAACAAATTATTTTTGACCAAATGGTTCATTATTTTCTTTTTTATTACCCTCTCATACACTTTCATAATATGTGATGTTAGACTAACAGGTCTATAATTGCTTGCCTCTAGTCTTGATCCACTTTTGAAGATAGGGGTTATATAAGCTAATTTATGTTTAACATATATCTCGCTCATATCTATACTCTGTCTTAGCAGTATTGCAAGTGGCTTCGCGATAGTGTTTGCAGTTTTTTTTAACAAAATCGCTGGAACTCCATCTGGTCCGGCTGCCGATCCATTTTTAATTTCGTTTATAGCCGTGACAATATCTGCTTCATTAATATCTATATCCGTTAGATATTCAACATTTTCTTCTCTCATTTCTGTTTCATTATTCTCATTCGCAATTCTTGGCGTGAACTCACTCTTATATTTTTCTGCTAATATGTTGCATATTTCCTTTTTTTCATTCGTTAGCCGTCCTTCAATTCTTAGAGGGCCTATTTCTATTCTCCTTTTATTCATCTTTTTTGCATAGGAGTAAAGTACTTTGGGGTTTCTTTTTATATTTTGAAGTGTCCTTTCTTCTAAGTCCCTTTTTTCATTTTCTTTCGACTGTATAATCTTTTGTTCTGCATTTTCTATCTTACATTTTATTTCCCTCATTTTCCACACATTTTTTTCTTTTGCAAGATTTTTCTTCCACTTTTTAATTTTCTGAAATAAGATCCTTCTGTCTCTTGGTATGCACGTCTTTTGTTTATTGTTTTTTTTCGGTACATATTTTTCAACAAATTTCTCCAGTATTTTGTACAGTATATCCGTATTTACCTGTATATTATCACTTACAAATACATTTTTCCATTCTTTATCCAGTTCTTCATTTATTTCTGACCATTTTATATTCTTACTGTAAAAGTTATATTTTCCATATCCTTCCCAAAGTTTTGTGTTTTTATTAATTCTGTGATCACTTGCTTTGGAATGAACTATCAATTCTATGACATTGTGGTCTGAAATTCCCGTGTTATACACTATTATTTCTTTAACATAATTCACCTCATTCACAAATACTAGATCTAGGACATTTTCCTTTCTTGTTGGAATGTGGTTTATTTGTTGCATATTATGTTCTAATAGCATATCTTGAAGCTTTTCAAATTGCCTCTTATCTTCTGCGCTACTATTACTATCTTTTTTATATGTATACATACAACCACTTTCTTCTATCCGTTCTTTCCAATCCACGAAAGGAAAGTTAAAATCTCCGGATAGGAGTATATTCCAGTCTTTATGGTTTCTACATATATCATCTATTTTTTCTATTATTATGTCAAACTCCTTAGTGTTTGGGGGTCTGTAAACTACAATATTCATTAGTTTTTCAAATTCAAATTCTACCGCAATCAATTCACATTCTGTGTTGCTGTATTTTTCACATACTTTTCCTTGATTTATGTCTCTTCCATATATTGCGGTTCCCCCTTGATTCCTATTTTTTCTGTCTGATCTATAAGTTTGGAAACCCTTTATCTGGTCATCACTGCCAGTCTCTTGGGAATACCATGTTTCACTTATATTTAATATATCTATTTTTTCAATTTGGGTTAGTTCTTCTAAGAACTCTATTTTCCTTTTAGAGTTACTCGTGACTAAACCCTGTGCATTCATTACTATTATGGTTTGTGTTTCATCCCCATTATTTAATATTGGTAATAATATGGATTCTCCCATGCTTCCTTCCTGTTCTGATATGATGTTCTTTTCTTCATTTCCCGGAATTCTGCCATTAAAAAATCCAACTTTTCTATTATATTTGCTCTTTCGCCTTCATATTTATTTGTGTGTGTATACCTGCAACTGTCCCCATATCTGCACCAACCCCTGGCATTATAGATGCATTCTTTGTAGTTGGGTTCTACATGTGCCGGTTTAGGTTGAAAGGCCTCATATCTTGGGGCTCTTGGTTCAAAGCGCGGTATATACACGGCCTGCTTTTTTGTTTCTTTTTTTGTTTCTTTTTTTATTTCATTTTTCTTTTCAGTTTGCTGAGTTTTCTTACTTTCATTCATAGTTGCAGGATGCATATATCGACATTTTTTGTTGTAAATGCATCCTTTTCCTTCTTTTAGGTTTTTGCATATTTTTGGATGGAGATCTCTGCATTCGTCTCCATATCCGTCTAAATACGCACATTTACCATATATTTCATAATTATGGCATATCTTTGGATGCTTGTAGTAGCATCTTTCGCCAAATCTGCAATTCCCTCTTTTCAGCATATTGCAGACTTTATCCTTCTTTTCTATTTTTTCTTGTTCTTGCTCTTCCCTAAAATTATGTAGGTCCGGGTAGAGTCTCTTGGGTCTATTATTTGTTTCCATCTGGTAATTTATTTCTTCATAAGTATGTTGTTGGATGGCATCATAGGTTATATCAATGATTTCTTCTGCATCCTTACACATATCCTGTTCATTGTTCTCTTCTTCTTCTTTTTCTTCTTCTTCTTCTTCTGTTTCTTCTTCTTCCTCTTCTTTATCTTCAACTATTTGCAGATTTAGTCTCGACTTAATTATATTTTCTATCCAGACTAAGCATGTTGAGCAGAATACCTTTGTGTCTTTATTTTTTATTTTTTGCTGTATTTCAGCACATGTGGGATGTGTTGGGACATGACAGGCATCACATTTTCTAATCAATTGTTGAGGATTATTAATGGAATACCATATCTTACATGTATTACACCATTTTGGCATTCTTTTTCCCATTGCATCAATCAGCATATTCACCATATTGGACTTCTTATTGTTCTTTGATGGAATGTGTTGATTGATGTAGACTTTCTTTATAAGTTTCTTTAACACTTGGATGTTCTTTGGAATTTCTTCTATTATTTTGCTGATGTTTTCCGCAGATTTGCTCCAGTTTATTGGATCATATTGTTTCAATATGTCTGCGAATATTCTTCCGTCACATTGGTTGACGTTACTAGTGACCTCTGTTATCAGACGGTCGAGCTCCTGTTTCGCCAACTCATGGAATTTATTTTTGCTGAGTCCAGCGATGTCTCTCCAAGCCTTGCCCGTGTTGTACATAGCCATCTTGATTAGATTTTTAGTAATTCACAAGATAACTATTCTATGCCGACGTTTTATCCCACTTCTCCGACCTCAAACTAATCACTGACTATTCACGAAAACTTGTAGCTATATTGCACTCGATAGCCTTTTGTTATCCGCGTTAAATCAGGATATTTATAGGGCCGCAAAAGTTTAATCACTCACCGGCACACAGATACAAAACTGGGAATTTCAATCATTTCTGACATTCCTTTGAGATGTGAGGAAGGTTCCTGAAGACTGATTTATATATATATATATATATATATATATATATATATATATATATATATATTATATATAAATAATTATATATATATATATAAATATATATATATATAAATATATACTGTATATATATATATATATATATATATATATATATATATATATATATATATATATATATATATATATATATATATATGAGAGAGAGAGAGAGAAAGAGAGAGAGAGAGAGAGAGAGAGAGAGAGAGAGAGAGAGAGAGAGAGAGAGAGAGAGAGAGACCTTTGCCATTAAGCAGGCAGGGTTAAAAGTTTAAAGGCCGCTCATGAATGACGGGTGCAAGGGATAGTAACAATGCGCTATCTAGTAGGACAATACCTTAAAGACTGACCATATATACACATGATCAGCGCCCAAGGCCCCCTCTCCATCCCGAACCAGAACCAGGGAGGGCCAGGCAATGGCTGCTGATGACTCAACAGATAGACATAACCCCCAAACCCCCCCCCCCCCCGTCCTTCGCTCACAAGGATGGTGAGGTTGCAGTGACCCAAGGAACTAACGAATTTGAGCGGGACTCGAACCCCAGGCCGACATAAGCTGCTTTTTAATGTTGTTACTGTTATTAAGATACATCATTATACTTGGTCATTACTTGTAGTTTAATCTAGTTGTTATGGTCATATGCCATCGCTTGAAACCACATTTCTTATCATTTACTACTACATGTAGTTTGTTTCCTTATTTCCTTTCCTCCCTGGGATATTTTACCCTGTTGGAGCCCCTGGGCTTATAACATGCTGGTTTTTCCAACTAGGGTTGTAGCTTAGCTAGTAATAATAATAATAATAATAATAATAATGATAATAATAATAATAATAATAATAATTATAATGATAATAATAATAATAATAATAATAATAATAATGATAATAATAATCCACACTTGGCATGGCCTTCCAGAAAGTGCAATGCAAATGAGACAGTGGAATGACGTGTTGTAGGAAGACGGGCAGAGAGTCCTTTTCAAGCGGCTCCTCCAGCCCTAGGCGATCTGGGTGTGTGAAAGCTTCATTTAGGGAGCCCATAATTCCTCTTTCTGAAATGTGAAGGACACTTGGAGGTTAGGAGTGTGATCCTTCCCACCATTAATTTCCTTGTTCTCAACACGCTTTTCGTATTGTTAACTTTGTGAAGTGGGTTTGTTTTCTTGGGATATAAGTACACACAATTATATATATATATATATATATATATATATATGTATATATATACTGTATATATATATATATATATATATATATATATATATATATATATATATGTATATATATACACATAACATACATACATACGCGTAATAACAATAACACCTGTGTTGTCAGCTAAATTAAGGGGCCTGTCTTTGTGTTTTATATACTGTATATATATATATATATATATATATATATACATATATATATGTATGTGTATATATATACATATATATGTATATGTATGTGTGTGTGCATATGTCTGTATATCGGTATGAATGTGTATATGTGTTTATGTATGTACAGTATATAGTCTCTTAATATTTGGAAGTGACTTTTCTGGATTCATGAAGATCTGAGATAGGATTATTGAGCGCATAAGGTTAAAGCTCTGTTTAAATAAGGGTCAACTCTTATGTTTCAAGTTTCATTTTTTGATAAGCACAAGCTAGTCAATTCTAATAGCCAGGCCTTCTCCATCAGGAGGCTCAATACTACACAGTATTCTAGAAGTTTTATTCCAGCTGTGACCAAGTTGTGGAATAATCTTCTTAAGTCTGGTAGTTGAATCAGTAGAACTTCAAAAGTTCAAAGTTGCAGCAAATGTTTTTCATGTTGAACAGGCTGACATGAGTCTTTTTATAGTTTATATATGACATATCTGTTTTGACGTTGTTACTGTTTTTAGAATGAATTATTGTTAATTTGTTCTCATCATTTATTTATTTCCTTATTTCCTTTCCTCAATGGGCCATTTTTTCCTATTGGAGCCCTTGGGCTTATAGCATCTTGCTTTCCCAACTAGGGTTGTAGCTTGGCTAATAATGATAATAGTAATAATAATAATAATAATAATCTGCGCAGGCAAATCTTCCAAGGTACAGTTGTTTTCCACTATCTGGTACGTTTCCAGACTCTTCGAAAGTATCAATAATTTTTTGTTCTGTAAAATCTTTTAAAAACAAATAAGGTAGAGAATTATAGATACACAGACGGAAGAGGAGTTTTGAGTTCATCTGTCTGCGTCTTTCTGGCTTGTCAAAGTAGCTCAGCTGAACTCTCTACATAGAATTGTGTAGTGAGAAATCTTTGTAATATGTGTACGATTGAAGTCATTACCGTTAATTTTGTTGTGTGGGATTCTGTCTCTATGAGAGCATCTGTCATAGATATATTGTCATAACAACTCATCCTACACAGACTA
Source organism: Palaemon carinicauda (assembly GCF_036898095.1). Taxonomy (NCBI): domain Eukaryota; kingdom Metazoa; phylum Arthropoda; class Malacostraca; order Decapoda; family Palaemonidae; genus Palaemon; species Palaemon carinicauda. The sequence goes on from NC_090748.1 coordinate 4,014,850, forward strand.
GTCAAGTTCAGTATTTACTTTGGCTCTTTTGTAGATGTATCTGACATGTATTTCGTGAGCAACTTTGTCTCAATATGAATGTTTGATATTAATTATTTGTATTTCATTAACGTTACTGTATTATCTGTAAATACAGTTTTTATAGTTATTACTTCTCAAAGAAAATTCCTGATTCAGGTTGTCATAACCCGCATGGCATATATTGTAAACATGGGTTATTGATTGTTGTTGTATATGGTAGTGCTTGAGTGGTTGTGAAGCAGTGTTATTTGGTAATCGACTTTTATATGATAAGTTCCCCTCGTGTTTAGATGTGATAAACTCTTGCTTTTTGTGTGATTGATTTCATGAGAGGGTTTTGCTGGAGATATTGGTTTCCCGACTGGACGGAAAGCATAGACCACAAACCGCAAGCATGACGTCAGATGTAAACAGTCAAGATGGCGGCTGCAAATAGGTCGTGCTCTTGCTTGGCAATCTTGGGTCCAAAAAACCTCAAGAGATCAAAAAAAAAATCTGCTTTGTTCATCATATGGTGGTTTTAGAATTATTTAATTCAAGTAATATACCGATAATACATATTACTGCAACAGTTACAACATTTCTGGACGCCATGATGATGTCTGCTGATCGGTTTCGTTAAACTTTTTCCCATTTGCTCCTCGAACTGCGAGATCGTAGCGTGACGCTACAACACTCTCGCTCGCCATCATCGGCTGGAGGTTGGCGAAATCCACAAGCAAGGAATTACTAGTGTGATTCCACCACACTAGTCACTAGTTGCGGGGTTCGTGTCTGCTGAAGGAAAGGGAGTCTGCGAGAGAGTAGGTGATTAATACTGATGGCATAGCGTGCAATGTTGTTGTTAAGAAGGACCTCCCGGGTCGGAGAGGGACTCACTCTCTCTCTCTCTCTTTTGAATCATCCGTCCATTATTCATAAGGTTTACGTCTTTTTTCCATTAATTTCAAATTTCTTGTCGTCATCCAGGAAAACATCTTTCATGTTGTTGTTGTTGTTACAAACTAAGCTACAAGCCTAGTTGGAAAACAAGATGCTTTAAGCCCAAAGGCTCCAACGAGGAAAAATAGCCCAGTGAGGGAAGGAAACAAGGAAATAAATAAACTACGAGAAAAGCAATGAACAATGAAAATATAATATTTTAAGAACAGTAGCAATGTTAACTTAAATCTTTCATAAATAAACTATAAAGACTTCAAAATAACTATAGGAAGATGAATAAGATAGAATAGTGTACCCGTGTGTACCCTCAAGCAAGAGAACTCTAACCTAAGGGCAGTGGACGACCATGGTTGAGTAAAATCGCATATACATTTCTGCAACTTCATTTTCGTCTTCAGTTGTGTTTATAAATATCAAACTTATATTGTTGTTAATCATCATTAGAAATGAAACTGGACCTTGAAAGATACTAGAGTCCAGAGTAAAGAGAAAACTGAACAGTTAATTGTTCTGTGAGTGCTTCGATAGTGACGATTTAACAATAAACGAGCAATACGCGATGTGGAATGTTGAATACTTTGAAAGAACAAGATAAAATGACTGTTTGGGTCCTGTAGACTAGAGAGTAGTGTTCCCCTGCTGTATGCGACCAGAAAAATACAACCCTTAAATTAAGTTAGTAATCAAGTGGACGCGTATTCATTGAATATGCAGCAAGAGCAACACTCGTGATAGGTCTGCGCACATGGGAAATGTGCGTCTCTGATAACACCCTGAGTGCATCCGTGTGAAGGAAGAAGTCGGAGAAAGAAGAGAAGAGTTGAGTAACTGCAGTGGCAGGTCAGAGGGCGTGATAACATCTCCCGAGTGCTAAGAAAGGGTTGCTCTGCTCTGTGTCAGGAGATATTAGGTGAGGTGGGGCTTACATGTGGAAGAGGACAACGACAACATCAACAAGAACAACAATAACAACAAATAAATACAGCCGTGTCTAAGCCACTAACAGGGCAAAGGCCTCAGGCATGCCTTTATACATGTCTGGAGTTTGGCCAGTTTTTATCACCTCGCTGGGCATTATTATTATTATTATTATTACTATTATTATTATTATTAGCCAAGCTACAACCCTAGATGGAAAAGCAAGATGCTATAAGCCTAAGGGCTCCAATAGGGAAAAATAGCCCAGTGAGGAAAGGAAATAAGTTAATAAATAAATGATGATAAGTTAACAATAAATTATTCTAAAACAGTAACAACGTCAAAACAGATATGTCCTATATAAACTATTAACGTCAAAAACAGTTATGTTATATATAAACTATAAAGAGACTCATGTCGGCCTGGTCAACATAAAAACATTTGCGGATTTGTGATTGTGGGAGACTTATGTCTCATCGTTCACAGCAAACCAACCTAGTATGGGTGGCCCTGACTAGTATAGCTTCCCTGATCATGGCGATACGCAAACACTTTCATGATGTTAAGCACTCTGATTCAGAAAGAGAGAGAGAGAGAGAGAGAGAGAGAGAGAGAGAGAGAGAGAGAGAGAGAGAGAGAGAGAGAGTGAGAGAGAGAGAGAGTGACTAAATGCTGAATTGTTTCTTTTGTTCATTTAAATACCAGGCTTCATCTTTCTCTTGACTTCTTATTCGAGAACAATTTGTCTTTTATTTCGTTTATGCATTTTTTTCAAGAAACATTGAAGGTCAGTGTAATTTTCACTTTTTTTATGAAAGTCTTAATTTTAACTTTTTTATGCGTCTTAATTTTCCCTGTTTTATGTAAGTCTTAATTTTCCCTTTTTTGTGTAAGTCTTAAATTTCCCCTTTTTTATGTAAGTCTTAATTTTCCCTTTTTTATATAAGTCTTAATTTTCCCTATTTTTAAGCAAGTCTTAATTTTCACTTTTTTATGCAATTATTAATTTTCACTTTTTTTTATGCAAGTCCCCTATTGACAAGTTACCAAGAGTCTATTTCCTCCAGCTGTTTGTTTGTCTGTCTGTCACTCTTTTTTTTATTGTTATTATGACTTGCTAAACTACAACCCTGGATGGAAAAGCAGCATGCTATAAGCCCAAGGACTCCAAAAGAGCAAGTAGCTCAGTTTAAAAGTTTAAAAAGGAAGATGAATAATATGGAATAGTGTGCCCGAGTGTACCCTGAAGCAAGAGAACTCTAACCCAAGACAGTGGGAGACCATGGTACGGAGGCTATGACACTACCCAAGACTAGAGAACAATGGTTTGATTTTAGAGTGTCCTCCTAGAAGAGCTGCTTACTATAGCTAAAGAGTCTCTCCTACCCTTACCAAGAGGAAAGTAGCCACTGGACAATTACAGTAGTTAACCCCATGGGTGAAGAAGAATTGTTTGGTAATCTCAGTGTTGTCAGGTGTATTAGGACAGAGGAGAATCTGTAAAGAATAGGCCAGACTATTCGGTGTGTGTGTAGGCAAAGGGAAAGTGAACCGTAACCAGAGAAAAGAATCCAAAATAGTACTGTCTGGCCAATCAAAGGACCCCATAAGTCTAGGTAGTATCTCAACGGGGTGGCTGGTGCCCTGGCCATCCTACTACCTACTACTGTTTTCTTTACATTCTAATTTGTGAATTGTTTTGAATATGATGTGTGGGCGAATGCAGCTCATTCGATCCCCCTACGTACTGTGAATGGAAACATTGGCAGACCTGTCAGATTTGTCATTGCGTTCATTATTGGCTTCCTGTCACGCCATCACCACTTGCGTAGATGCAATTTGGTACTGCAAAGTCGTCTTCTCTGTTGTTGTTTGTGAGGTAGGCCTTGTTTCAGTTGGATCTGTCTACACACACACACACACACAGGTTTACTACGCTCTTTCAGAAATGGTAAACTCATTGTAACTGTTTCTTAAATGAAAGACGAATGGTTTTCCGTGAATTTAAACACATACACACGCTGTTTGTGTTCGTGTTTAAGTGTATGTATATTTACAGTATACCTATACGTATTACAAGGTATACATACACACACATATATATATATATATATATATATATATATATATATATATATATATATACTGCATATATATATATATATATATATATATATATATATATATATATATACATACATACATACATACGTACATACACGATAGCCATGTTTCTTATGTTGGGAAGATAGCTTATTATATCTGTAGATATTTCTTTGAATCATCGAATAAAAACAGATTAAGCTCACAGTAAGTCCATTGATAAAGTGTCTACTCAACCAACGCTTTTCGCTGTTCAGTGTATAGATTTTGATTTTTTTTTCTTTTTTTTTGAGAACTTCAGCTCTCCGGGTTCTTGAGGTATTGAAAGTTTCAGGAAATTACATATAAGGTAAATAGTTTACGAGTTGACTCGTTTATACTCGTCGTGATACTTGGCCTGATGGGCTGGTTCACATTGGCTTGCTATGCCCCTAGATGTCTGTGCGGTAAGTGCCCTTTGTGTGTGTTCATGAGAGAGAGAGAGAGAGAGAGAGAGAGAGAGAGAGAGAGAGAGAGAGAGAGAGAGAGTCAAAACACACGAGGGACATGATGACTTCTCCAGAGGTGTATTACCAGACCATAATGCTTCTTCACCAGGTTTGGTTTGACGTGTTGCTTGATAGTTTTTTTCTCTTGTGACCTTCTGGCGTTGTCCAAACGGCCTGCATTACTTACTTACTTCTTCTTCTTCTTCTTCTTCTTGTTTTTTTTTTTTGATAGCTGCTTTTCCGGTCCCATACAGCAGGGAAACCCCACTCTCAACAGGACCTCCACTGTCGTTTTACCTTGTTCGTTCAGAGTATTTAACATTTCTTATCACATATTCTTCATTTACTGTTAAATCGTCACTGTCAAAAGACTCATGAAATTAGAAAGTCTTCAGTTTCCTCTTGAAAGCCTTAATGTCTTCAATCATTCGAATGTTTCGTGGGAGCTTATTATATAGTCTCGGGGCCGCATATTTAAAGGATCTGGAGCCTACATTAGACATATATCTAGGTTCCAACAGTTTGAAGCCATTTTTGCTCGGATTACCATTTTTCCTTATCAGTTCCGTGTTTTATCTGCTTGAATCTATCTATCTTTTTTTTTTTTTTATCCTTGATTAAACCCTTTTGAAGGTCACCGCTTGGGATGATTTTCGTAAATAATTATACGCAATTTTAGGCAAATAATTGTATGCAATTTTAGCCGTCATGAAAAAAAGGAAACTACATAAATTCAACTGTTGTGTTACTCAATCATTTTAAAAGAATGTATGCATAAGAATCATTGTTTATTTTCAGAGGCAAATCTTTCAATAGAATATATATATAATATATACTGTATATATATATATATATATATATATATATATATATATATATATATATATATACAGTATATATTATATATATATATATATATATATATATACAGTATATATTATATATATATATATATATATGTTTTTTCAAAAAGGCCCATAAAAGAAACACAGGAAATATGAATAAATCACACTATATTTCGGTCAATAAACATCGACCCTCTTCAGGATGTAAAGTACAAGTGAGGCTTACAGTGGAGAGTGACGGTTTATATATGAAAGCAAAAGGGTGTGTTCAATTGTTCTATAGTTGTTATAATTGCTGGAAGGATTAGCCAAATTTAATTACATCCAGGTGCGTGTTCTTATTGTTGAGCCGCTTGGAGGAAGTCTTGACCTCTGATGCATGTCTGGTGGCCGGTCTCCGTGGATTATCTTCTTAATGATAGGGTTGAGAAGAGTATTGTCCACTGTGTCAGCTTTCCATTGGCCCCCACATAGGTTCATTGTGTTTGATTGATTTATGATGGCTGATTCCAGGATTTTCCTTCTGTACGGACAGGTACTCTTAAAAAGCAAAGACGACTCACTCCAGTTAATCTGGTGCCCTAAATCCCTAAGGTGAATGAAAATCCCCGAGTTTTCATACCCATATCTAACAGATCTTTTGTGTTCGGATAATCTTTGAGATAGCGAACGGCCAGTTTGCCCAACGTACACTTTTTCACAATCCCTGCATGGTACTTTGTAAACGCCGGATTCTATCTCTCTTTTATTTTGATAAACATTAATAAGGGCGCTTCCTATGGTCTTTGGATATGAAAAAACAAAGGGGTTCTCAGTTTTGATATGATTTGTTATATTTTTAATACCTTCTATATATGGGAGTTTTATCTTATTTTTAAAATCTCTTTGGTTAGTAACATCCTGATCTTTATAATATATCGTGTTGGCTTTGTTGATGGCCTTTTCTATGACATACGTCGGGTAGAATAGCTGGGCGAGTTGTTTACGGATGATTTCAAATTCTTTATTTAGGTAGGTTGGGGAACAGATTCTCAAACCTCTAAGAAATAGATTGCAAGCTACTCCAATTTTTACAGAAATGTCGTGATAACTAAAAAAATGAATGTAGGAAATAGAGAAAGTTGGTTTTCTATACACAGTAAAATTATACCCCGTCGATTCCCTTATAATTAGTATGTCCAAAAAAGCTAATTTTCCATCTTTTTCCCATTCAGTTTTAAATTTTATGCTAGGGACTAGGGAATTTAGATTATTGAAAAATATATTGAAATCTCCCCAGCTATCATCCCAATATGTGAAAATGTCATCAACATAGCGTTGCCAAACCATGTTTGTAGGTTTAATTGTTGTTAAAATTTCTGTTTCAAAGTATTCCATGTAGAGGTTAGCTAAAATTGGAGATAACGGGCTGCCCATACTACAACCAAATTTCTGTTTGTAAAAATTTCCATTGAAAGAGAAAACGTTATTTGACACGCTTAGTTTAATTAACTTAATTGTTTTTTCAATACCGAGGGGGAAGTGATCTTCGTAAGGGATTAATTTTTCCCTCAAGAAACCTAATACGTCGTTGATCGGGACCTTTGTAAATAGGGATTCTACGTCAAGACTCAAGAGTTTTACATTGTTTACCGGGATATTTAATCTATTGAATTTCTGGATGAAGTCCTCTGCATGCTTTCATATATAAACCGTCACTCTCCACTGTAAGCCTCACTTGTACTTTACATCCTGAAGAGGGTCGATGTTTATTGACCGAAATATAGTGTGATTTATTCATATTTCCTGTGTTTCTTTTATGGGCCTTTTTGAAAAAACATGTTAAACTGTTCGATTACAGTTATAAATAAGACATATATATATATATATATATATATATATACTGGCATAGAAAGACCATAAACAGATGAGAGTAGAAAGACATGTCTGAGGTTTTTGTCCTGCAGTGGACTAGATACGCCTATGGATCTTCAAGACTTAATGATATTTTTTAACCTAATAGTTCATAGCCCTAAAAATCACGGAATAGTCGTTAGAAAGGACACTCTCTCTCTCTCTCTCTCTCTCTCTCTCTCTCTCTCTCTCTCTCTCTCTCTCTCTCTCTCTCTCTCTCTTTGGCGCCGGCTGTCACCAGAGTCCTGAGATCCTCGCACGTGTATGGCGCCAGTAGGTACATTCAACCGAACCATTATAAAATAGTCTCCCCTAATATACCATTCCCCTCTCGGACAACAGAGATTAGGTTTTCCCCCACCCACTCAGCATCATCAAATCTCTCTCTCTCTCTCTCTCTCTCTCTCTCTCTCTCTCTCTCTCTCTCTCTTATCTCTCTCTCCATACTCTATATAGCATCATCATCATCGTCTCCTCCTACGCCTATTGACGCAAAAGGCCTAGGTTAGATTTCGCCATTCTTCTCTTATCTTGAGCTTTTAAATCAAAACTTCTCCATTCGATCATAGTCCTCAGCCACGTAGGTCTGGAGCTTCCAACCCTTCTAGTGCCTTGTGGAGCCCAGCTTGAACGTTTGGTGATCTTAATCATTAGCTAAAAAATAAGAAAAAAAATTCCATTCCTCTTGTGTTTGTAGGTTTGTAGCTGTGTCATTAAAATGCTGTTAAGCAAATGCAAAATTTTGACCCTACGCTCAATCATTTGCGAGAGTATTTTGTAATTAGGACATGGGAACAACGGCGTGTATTCGAATATGATGAATTGGAAATGGCAGGGACCTGGAAGGGAAGTAGCCCTAAAAATCGCTTCTTTCCAGACAATGTGGCGCCAACGCTGTCTGCTCTTAGTAGGGGATGTTATCTTTCAGCTTAAAAAGGGGTTTACCCGGTCCAATGGTTCGTCGAAACCGGGTTCTCGAACCTGCTTGCCAAACGGTTCGAAGACTGTGGCAGTCAGTCACAAATTCATAAGGTATGTGGACAATGAAGCCCCGCCCACAATAGTCAGGTGTGAACAGACTTTCCTCGAACGTGTTCGACAACCAAATACCCCGTTCACACGCTCGAACACTTTTCGACCATTTGTCTGTCGAACCGTATTCGACGGTGTAAACCACCCCTTAAGGACCAAAGTCCCTTTCATCTCTCAAATAGAGAGACCCCTTTTTATTCTCTTGCAGCAATTGTGATAACGACGTAGCATCTGGTGTGGGTTCCGTCTTAATAACTAGATGAGTTGTAGGGGATTTCCACCCATGATTAATCTCATTAGCAAAGCTTTGTTTTTGTGGCTATATTTTATTGGTAGTGGTGGAAACAATTGTAAAATTGACATGGGTGACTTTTCTTCTCATGGATTTCTATAATATAACAGATAGCCTCTTGGTATGTTTTGACATATCAAGAAGTTATTTGTCTTTCACTTCTTGTTGTGGATTTCTATAAAGAAACATGTAACCTTTGTATGTTTCAACATATCCAGAGGTTACCTGTCTGTTTCACTTCTTGTTGTGGATTTCTATAAAGAAACTGGTAACCTTTGTATGTTTCGACATATCAAGAAGTTATCTGTCTGTTTCACTTCTTCTTGTGGGTTTCTATGAAGAAACATAACCTTTGTATGTTTCAACATATCAAGAGGTTACCTGTCTGTTTCATTTGTTGTTGTGGATTTCTATAAAGAAACAGGTAACCTTTGTACGTTATTCAAGAGGTTACCTGTCTGTTTTACTTCTTGTTGTGGGTTTCTATGAAGAAACATAACCTTTGTACGTTATTCAAGAGGTTACCTGTCTGTTTTACTTCTTGTTGTGGGTTTCTATGAAGAAACATAACCTTTGTACGTTATTCAAGAGGTTACCTGTCTGTTTTACTTCTTGTTGTGGGTTTCTATGAAGAAACATAACCTTTGTATGTTTCAACATATCAAGAGATTGTCCTTTTCATAATAGGAAATCACAGCAAGAAAATTCACCCATGTCAATTTTATAATTGTTTATACCATTCTTCTTCTTATTATTATTATTATTATTATTATTATTACTTGCCAAGCTACAACCCTAGTTGGAAAAGCTGGATGCTATAAGTCCAGGAGCTCCAACAGAGGAAACAGCCCAGTGAGGAAAGGAAACGAGGAAAAATGAAATATTTTAAACAATATTCAAATACATACCAATAAAATATCCTCGGGAACAGTCTATGCTAATGAAATTAATCATGGGTAACAAATCTCCAATCCATAAAAGAAAGCACTACACACACACACACACACACACACACGCAAGGGTTTTTCTATTGGCGGCTGTGAACCCGGCCAAAGGTGTCATTGATTGTAAACTTACTGATGCACCTCGTCGTATATATATTTTTCCTAATTATGTATTTTAGGTACTGACCCGTGATAACTTAAATATATGTAAAGTAGAATCGCAAATACTTTTAATGTAAATTAGATGAGATTTAATACTTCTCTTCGATAAGTATTTGCGAGTCTATATGTTATTAATTTAAAAACATGTATAAATGAGTAGTAAGAGTTGCAGTTGTGAATACAGTATATGCTAAGTAAAAAATTATTCATGTAGATATATTAAGATATATATATATATATATATATATATATATATATATATATATATACACACACACATATGGATAAATATCAACGCAACATCGTGCTCAAATAGAAATAAATTTCTACCTCATACTTGGGATAGAACGCTAGCCCCTTCTAATGAAAGGCCTCTCGTGGCATGGTTGGAAGAGACCTGGCCTTTCATTAGAAGGGGCTAAGGTTCGATTCCGAATATGAGATAGAAATATATATATATATATATATATATATATATATATATATATATGTATATATATATATATATATAACATTATAAATTGTAGTAAATGTAAATGTATATTTCCTAATGAAAGAAATATGTATATATATATATATATATATATATATATATATATATATATATATATATATATATATATATATATATATATGAAAGGACTTGTGGTGGCCGATGTGGTAACGTTCCTGACTGATGATCACCAGACTGAGGTTCGAGTCCCGCTCAAACTCGTTAGTTCCTTTGGTCGCTGCAACTTCGCCATCCTTGTGAGCTAAGAATGGTGGTTTTTGGAGAGCCTTTAGGTCTATCTGCTGAGTCATCATCAGCAGCCATTGCCTGGCCCTCCTTGGTCCTAGCTTGTGTAGAGAGGGGTCTTGGGCGTTGATTATACGTGTGGTCAGTCTGTATGGCATTGCCCTGCTTGCTAGGGCAATGTCACTGTCCCTTGCCTCTGCCATTCATGAGCGGCCTTTAAACCTTTATGAAGAGGCTAACGTGTAAGAGTTTAACGTATATTCGGAAAAAGCTTATATGAAGGTTGTAAAAAATGGTGAGAAAACAACCATCAAAGTGAACATTGAATTTATTATTGAACATACTGGAAATTTAAAGCATAAAATTATGCAGAATATGAATTAATATTAACGACACTTGATGCTGCCCCGATATCTAGGTAACTCTGGCACTAGTTACCTAACCTCCACACTCCGAATCGCTTATAACCAGTGAAAAGTTTATAAGATTCGTCGAGCAATACCATTACCATGATGCCACTGTGCATAGCCTATAAAAGATATGATACGTCTATCAGAAAATTGTACATGAAATTATTGCCTATGCAAGCAACTTAAAGTTCAGAATAAGATTCAATAAAAAGATCTCAAAAGATATGATAAATGGCAAAGCAAAATATTAACAAGAGTAAATTCTTTCTGGTTACAAGTTTTATTTTTTACGGGATTAATGACTCAGCGCTAAAATTATTCATACAATAACTTTAAATCTCGTAAAGTGTGCCAACATTTACCGAGACCTACCTCAGTTATCAAGCGCCTGCTTGCTCGATATAAATCCACGGAGTTAAATCCCTCTGAAGTAATCCAGCAGTATGTGGTGGATGCCAAAGACTATGGTAGGGAAATGGAATCCCTGTCTTGGCCTCTCTCCCATGCTGCTACACAATCCATTATAAGGTTCCTCTGAAAACTCACTCCCTTGGAGAATCATGCCCTCGTCTCTCCATTGCACTTTGGTGAAACTGGTGGTACTTAGCACTTCATTATTTCACAGCAATAAAAGTCCTTCAAGTAAAAAGAGTTCATTAGTAATGATCACACATCAGTTGGCAAGTTTCTAACGAAGGTTGAGTTTATCCATTTTCCTTTAGTCAAGAGAACTGCTTCCTTGGAGGGTTAGGCAGATACTGCTTGGTAAAAATTCTTACCATTACTCGTTAACTTCGTTAACTAATTCAAGAAGGGCTAAATACTATGAAATGGTCTCAAATGCCAGCACAGTATTTACAGGTATTAAAGAAATAATTATTCAAGTTATTTAATGTTACGTTTGAGATCTTTTTATTTTCCAAGAGAGTTGAAAACCAAGGATTATGAAAAAAGGCAAAGTACTTTTTTGTACTAAAGACAAACTAGATAAAGAAAACGAGAATACAAGGATTCTGAAGTTGGAAAGAAAAGATAAAACAATATATTTAACACAACGTAAGACGTGATTTGATTAATCGTTCGAGACGTTTAGTAAACATCTTTTATTTGATTTGCAAACCTACTTTCAAAGTTGAATCCTTTTTGCTGATTACATCAAAGTATTAATCGACGTCTTACGTAAATGGAAATTTCATTCCTCTGAAGTGTCTCCTTAAACACCAATATTCCATTTACTTTGCGGTTTATGAGAGATATTGACTTATGATTTTGTATTAAATATGACTTTAGGACATCCCCGTCTGTTCTTCTGACGACAAAAGTCTCCTTAAACACCAATATTCAATTTACTGATGTTTGCCTTTTTTTTTTTTTTTTTAAGGTATTCACTTAAGATTTCGCATTAAATGTGACTTTGGTAGGTCCCCTTGATTGAGTCCTCTGTTGGGGGCTTGTCCCATGACTCCCTTTTTCATTTTGTTGATTATGGCCATTACGCTTCCCTTTCGGAAAATCTCTGTGAGGGGAAATCAAATATTATATAATAGGATCACTTGGGCTTTGGGCTCCCCTCAAGCTCTCTCTCTCTCTCTCTCTCTCTCTCTCTCTCTCTCTCTCTCTCTCTTTTTATACTGTGTTTGCGTGTCGGCCTTTGGTCTTCTTAAAGGGCTACTTATATTTCACATCAGTCTTGTTCTTGTGGTAATCTCTATTGAGCAATATTGACTTCAACCAATTCTACTGAGATGACGTATTGTGTGTATGCAGTATAGTGAGTCCTTTGACTGGCCAGATAGTACTACATTGGATCTTTCTCTCTGGTTACGGTTCATTTTCCCTTTTGCCTACACATAGGCCGAATAGTCTGGCCTATTCTTTACAGATTCTACTCTGTCCTCATACACCTGACAACAATGAGATTACCAAACAATTCTTCTTCTCCCAAGGGGTTAACTACTACACTACATTGGATCCTTCTCTCTGGTCACGGTTCATTTTCCCTTTGCCTACACATACACCGAATAGTCTGGCCTATTCTTTACAGATTCTCCTCTGTCCTCATACAACTGACAACAATGAGATTACCAAACAATTCTTCTTCTCCCAAGGGGTTAACTACTACACTACATTGGATCCTTCTCTCTGGTCACGGTTCATTTTCCCTTTGCCTACACATACACCGAATAGTCTGGCCTATTCTTTACAGATTCTCCTCTGTCCTCATACAACTGACAACAATGAGATTACCAAACAATTCTTCTTCCCCCAAGGGGTTAACTACTACACTACATTGGATCTTTCTCTCTGGTTACAGTTCATTTTCCCTTTGCCTACACATACGCCGAATAGTCTGATCTATTCTTTACAGATTCTCCTCTGTCCTCATACACCTGACAACAATGAGATTACCAAACAATTTTTCTTCGCCCAATTGTTAACTACTGCAATGTAATTGTTCAGTGGCCACTTTCTTCTTGCTGGTAAGGGTAGAAGAGACTCTTTAACTATGGTAAGCGGCTCTTCTAGGAGAACACCACTCCAGAATCAAACCATTGTTCTCTAAGTCTAGGGTAGTGACATAGCCTCTGTACCATGGTTTTCCACTGTCTTGGGTTAGAGTTCTCTTGCTTGAGGGTACACTCAGGCACACTATTCTGTCCTATTCTCTTCCTCTTGTTTTCTTAAAGGTTTTATAGTTTATATAGGAAATATCTATTTTAAGGTTACTGTTCTTAGAATACTGTATTTTATTTTTCCTTCTTTCCTTTTCTCACTGGGCTATTTTCCCTGTTGGAGCCCCTGGGCTTATAGCATCCTGCTTTTCCAACTAGGGCTGTAGCTTAGCAAGTAATATATATATATATATATATATGTATGTATATATATATATATGTATATATATATATATATATATATATATATGTATATATATATATATATATATATATATATGACCCGATCTAGGTCGTATTAAGGGGGTTCACACTTCACATCTTAGGGGGAAACAAAGATAGAGAAAATCCATTTCTTGTTAACACAATTAGAGGGGGAGGATCATGCACAAATGATAGCCGAGTTGATCGTTTTATACATGCTGTATTATCTTAAGTTTACAAGGGCGCCCCTTTATTTATGATTACGTTACGTTACTAAGAAAAAGCCCTCAGAAAAATGGTACTCGTTCGGCACGCATGCTGGCACCTGTGACCTCTCTGTAGCTCTACCAAAACCAGACTGCCGCTCTAGGCCGTTTTCCCCATCGCCCATAGATGGGCATCGCGATGCCTGATCAATGATTGGTTGTTTTGACCCGAAAGTCTCATGACAACCAATAGGGAGAGATTTTGGGGACGCTAACTTTTAACGAACATTTTTGAGTGCCCAAGCCACGCCGATAACGACATTTTTCCATAGTGCCATATCGTAACCGTCTTCTCTAACAAAGAAGAAAAATCTGTTGACACTCACTCATCCCAATTAGTAACAACATGACTGTGATTAGCTCATATATATATATATATATATATATATATATCGTAAAACTGACAGGGAGACGTGATGCTCAGATGCAAAAGAACTACAGTAAAAGTGAAAATATGAAATATAAGATTAAGTCCTAACTAGTTTCGTCATACTTCTTCATAGAACTGAGTTATTGAACAAGGTTTCTTTACCTTTTGTATGGTACAGTAAACACACGAACGCACACAGATTTATACAACAATGAGGCACTCCCACATCAGCTACCTGTGCTGGAGATGGTCACTCATATCTTGGTTTGCTGTGAGCTATCAGACTTGAAGTTTCCCACCATCACCAATCCGCAGTTGCCAGCATGGTAATTAAAACTGACCAAACCCCAGACACGAGGATAAACATGTCTGAGGCCATTGTCCTGCAATGGACTAGAAACTTGCATTTGTTGCTGTTTTATATGATGAAAAAGCTGTGTATTTTTTCTTATTTTATTGTTTTAATGTTCTAATATTTTCATATTTGTATTCATATCTTTATTTCCCTTCCTCACTGGACTCTTTTTCCTTGTTGGAGCCCTTGGGCCTTATAGCATCCTGCATTTCCAACTAGGATTTTGGCTTGGCTAGTAATAATAATAATAATTATAAAATTTATGAATACATATTTATTGAAAAACGTTTCAACATTTCAAATGTCATCATCAGTACTACCTGAAGTAAAGATAAGAGAAACAATACAAATTTTAGATTAACAATTACATAAAATATGTGAAGAATTATTAAAATATGTTTTCTTTTGCACCTTTTTCAGGAGAGAAAGGAAGTGGAAGTGTAGGCGGCAGCAGCAACAAGGAACAGAGGCGCTCCGACCCGGGAAGCGTGGCTGGTGTGGTGGTGGCTAACCACACCAACAGCTCTTCGAATCTCCAAACATCCCACACCAACAGTACCTCCAACACTCCTCTCTCCTCGGGTCTGCCTTCCACCATTTCCAACAATGGTTCCGACCAATTGGAGGATTACAATTCTCCGGATTCTTCCTTCAACGCTTCGACGGACAGCGCGTAAGTACCAGGGGTCTAGGCTACCGGTCTCCTTTTTTACCTTTCTTTTGCAGATGCTGTAGTGGCCAGAGAAGGAAACGGAAATGAGACTTTTAGTTTCTGGTTTCTGAATTCTCTTTTCATTTCTTTCATTGGTTTATTTTTCTTTTTACGTCTGTTCGTGGAAAAGACGATCTATGAACAGTATTGACTGCGCTCTGTTCCAAATTCATAGTAGTTCAATTTATATCTTTTTAATCTTTAATTTCTTTAGAGAATTTCTTGAACATTTCGTGAACTGTAGACACAAAGGAGTTCCCCATCAGTGAGCTTCGAACTATAATTCAGTTATTCCCAGTCACTGCATCATTCCATTTTCAATAAATTATAAACATATTAAGTTGATCACCTCAAGTTATTTAGATTAACAAAGTTTTTATCAGAACTGAAATGAATTCTGGTGCGCAGTGTAGTCAAAAGGTGTTCTTGTATATGTACGCATGTGTTTTACCAATAAGGGACATTTCTTGCTCTGTCTTTCTGTGTGTCGGACATTTCTTTTTTTTTCTTTTTAAGTAATTTTGGTTTCCCTCCAATTCTTAGTTATGAAATATTCCCTTTAAGAGTTTTAATGCAATTAATGTATACATTTTATTGGTTATTTTGTTAGTGTCTTAGTTTGAAGTAGTTTTTCTCTTTTCTGATAATTTTTTTTTCTTTATGCATAATTATTTCGGTATTTCAATGATTAATATTTTGCTTGGAGTTCACATAGATTGTGGTAACGTCCCTGACTGGCGAACGCCAGACTGGGCTTCGGGGCCCTACTCAAACTCGTTAGTTTCTTTGGTCGATGCAACCTCACCATACATGTGAGCTAAGAATTTGGGGTTTGTTGTAGCTTGTAGGTCTATCTGCTGAGTCATCAGCAGCCATAGCCTGGCGCTCCTTAGTCCTAGCTGGGATCGAGAGGGTGTCTTGAGCGTTGATCATACGTTTATATGGTCACTCTCTAGGGCATTGTCCTGCTTGATAGGGCAATGGTAATGTTCCAGCAGAGTATTTTGGACGATATTAGCTTTAGGAAACCTGTTCTGTTTTGGTGTACTTATACAGGGCTTGAATGTGGCATCTTGGGTAGTGCCATGGCCTCTGTACCATGGTCTTCCACTGTCTTGGGTTAGAGATCTCTTGCTTGAGGGTACACTCGGGCACACTATTCTATCTGATTTCTCTCCCTCTGGTTTTTTAAAGTTTTTATAGATTATATATGAAACATTTATTTTAATGTTACTGTTCTTGAAATGTATTTTTTCCTTTTTTCCTTTCCTCACTGGACTATTATTTCTGTTGGAGCCCCTGGGCTTATATCATCCTGCTTTTCCAACTAGGGTTGTAGCTTAGCAAGTAATAATAATAATAATAATAATAATACCAAAAGATATATATATGGATGGGAAAACTATTATTATAAGTTGTTCCAGAAATAAGTATATAATTTTTTTTTCATTGATTTTTGGATTTGAGAAGTGTATTTTTAATTATTGCGTCAGTTCGGAAATTATTTTGAATCAAATTCAAGCTGTGTATTAATAGTTTCCTAAATAAAGAAGCTGGATATTGTTAGCCTGTGTATTTGCAAAGTTACGTAATAACACAATAGTCCAGTACCTTTAAAGCCCTGGGGGAGCCTCTCTCTCTCTCTCTCTCTCTCTCTCTCTCTCTCTCTCTCTCTCTCTCTCTCTCTGTGAACGTTTAAGCTAAGTTTTCCCAAGAGCAAATGGAGCCTCGGCGGACGGACTAAAGTCTTTAAGTCTTTGATTCATCCAAAGTCTCTCTCTCTCTCTCTCTCTCTCTCTCTCTCTCTCTCTCTCTCTCTCAAACGAGGTAGAAAACGCGTTGCATTATTGCAAGGGAGGCGAAAATATGTAGGTGCAGAAGAGAGTGTGTTGCAACCTGGGTGTTGACCATGAAAAGCTACAGCGCTCTCTCTCTCTCTCTCTCTCTCTCTCTCTCTCTCTCTCTCTCTCTCTCTCTTGCCCTTTATTATATAGGAATTTTTATTTTTACTTTGATAATTGAGAGACTTTATTGTAGACCCTTGAAGATTATCGGTTTGCTGTAGTTGTAACATTAGTGGAATCGATAATTATTCTCTTGATTATCTTTGCATGGAAGTCGAGTTCCTTTGTCTCAGGCACACTATTTTATCTGTTTCCTTATTTCCTTTCCTCACTGGACTATTTTCCCTGTTGGAGTCCTTACGGGGCTTATAGCATCCTGCTTTTCCAACTAGGGTTGTAGCTTAGCAACCGATTTCCCTTGACTCAGGCACATTATTCTATGTTTACTGATTTCCTTTCCTCACTGGACTATTTTCCCTGTTGGAGTCCTTTTGAGGCTTATAGCATCCTGCTTTTCCAACTAGGGTTGTAGCTTAGCAACCGATTTCCCTTGACTCAGGCACATTATTCTATGTTTACTGATTTCCTTTCCTCACTGGACTATTTTCCCTGTTATTGTCCTTCTGGGGCTTATAGCATCCTGCTTTTCCAAGTAGGGTTGTAGCTTAGCAACCGATTTCCCTTGACTCAGGCACATTATTCTATGTTTACTGATTTCCTTTCCTCACTGACTATTTTCCCTGTTGGAGTCCTTCTGAGGCTTATAGCACCCTGCTTTTCCAACTAAGGTTGTAGCTTAGAACATAATAATAATAATAATAATAATAATAATAATGATACCAATCGTGTATGTGGAGTCTTAAGGCACTTCACCGCAGTTGATAAAAAACGAGGCTGTGCCAAGAAAAGGGAAGTGAATTCCGCTGTTAATATTGTGTTCCTCAGCTTTAGAGACGGAAAAATAAAGCCGCAGCTGGCGTCCCTAGCAACAGACACCACTGCAGCACCGGCACACGCCGTCGGGAGGACAGACAACTAGAAAGGAATATGTTATAGATTTCACATATTTTCCCGTGAGCCGGGGCTTGGGGTGGGGGCTGGGTCGGTTTTTAGGAGCCGGGTGTTCGTTATTTTCTTTATGGAAATGAAACGCGGTTTCTTGTCTCGTTAAGATATGTCTGAAGTCCCCATTTGAGCAAAGACTTTATATTCCCCCGATGTTTATTCCTTCCGAGATGAGAATATTCATCAACATACATTTCTTTTTATTTTTATTACGAGATGAGCACGGGGAATGTTTTGTACCTGGAAGAAACTATTTCCTTCCCCTTAATCCTAATGTTAGGCTCCTGGCTAGTACAGTGGTAACGTGTTTGCCTGGCATTCACATGGCAGTAGATCGATCCCAGCCTGGGACCGTTAGTTTAAGCTGTTGAATGAGGAGGCCACGGCTGTGGTAGGGCACCACAGTGAAGTGTTGGGCGTGCCCGGCAGACGTTCTGGTGAGCATCTATTCGGATGAAACTGGAACTGTAACCTGACACCTTTTTTATGGCACTACCCAAGACTAGAGAACAATGGTCTTATTTTGGAGTGTCCTACTCTTAGAAGAACTGCGTGCCATAGCTAAAGAATTGCCTCTACCTTTACCAAGAGGAAAGTAGCCACTGAACAATTACAGAGCAGTAGTTAACCCCTTTGGGGAAGAAGAATTGTTTGGTAATCTCAGTGTTGTCATGTGTATGAGGACAGAGAAAAATCTGTAAAGAATAGGCCAGACTATTCGATGTTTGTGTAGGCAAAGGGAAAGTGAACCGTAACCAGAGAAGGATTCAATGCCTGGCCATTCAAAAGACCCCATAACTTTCTAGTGGTAAAAGGATATCATAGACATGGTGGTTTAATGTGGCGCTGATTAACATGTATTTCTCATACAGTTTTATAAACACTTGCTTCATTATTAAAGTTCAAGATGATGTAATTCTTTGAAAAATTCTATTGGTATCGGAAATTCAAATTGTGTGGATACACTTATTCATCCTCCTTTTTTTTTCACGCTGGCTTTTTGTGGTGCGAGCGAGCTCTACAGTACTAGAGATAACAACAATTTTTGAGAGGATTTGCACAAATAATGATACCAAGCATAAAATTTGACACACTAGTTTCTGAAGAGATGCTAATAAGAAGAATCTGTCTGGTTGGCCAACTGAAAATCCAGGATGGCTGCCATTTTTAATACGGCTGCCAAATTAGTCAGCAGAAATTGATGTTTTGCCTAGAACTTTTTATAGTTGTCCAATTTGCACGATTTAGATATGGATTCCTTTGTTTTCAAGCCCACTGAAGTAGATTTTCATGTTTATAAAGCAGAGTAACGTATTTTTCAAGATTGTTTTTTAAGCAAAAGTGATATATATTTTTCAAGATTTAGCTATTTTCAAGATGGCCCCTAGATTGTCCATTTTTCATTTTGTAAGTTCTGCAGTACAATTTTCAAAGCATTGCCACTGGTCCTTTAGCTGCTACCACTCACATACGCAGCTAGAGAGTAATGATGCGCGGGCAGGGGAATGCTAATGGTAAGAACTTGCATCTTCCTTCCCAGCCTTTCCTCAGGAACACTTTATCAGTTCCCAACAGCTCGCTACAATAGGGGGATTAGCTTACTAATGGAGAAGGATGTGGTTTTGCATGATTTATGCCGGTAGAATATTGGTATATGTTTCTGGAAGTTCCGGGAACTTTCTAAACATTCATTTCAGACTCCAGTTTGAGAGACTTGCGTTCATCACCAGTAATTTCAGTTCTTGGGTGTTGGAAAATGGACACACTTGTACTTATGAGCTGTGCTGTCCCCTGCTGCAGTTGTGGACAACTGCTTTCTCAAAACTAGGGGACAGATTACTCCTTCAACATACTGTGCAACAACTGCTTCTCGTAGACCTGCTGATATTTGTAGACTGCAAAAGATGTTCCGCGATCCTTGGAATGCCTGTGGACATCCACTCCTTTCTTGTGTTGCGCTAAGTAGTTGTACAGTAGGAGTTGTTATATAGAAATGTCAGTTTTTTTATGCTCCATGCCATATTTGGGACTTGATGCCTGTACCATGTTCAGTCATGCATACAAATCGCAGCAGTGATGGTGGTACAACCCGCTGTTAGGTTTGTGTTGTGAAAGGTGCTGCCAAATTTGACTTATGATAGAGTATGTCTTGTCTTATTTTCTAGCAGCTTTCACTAGATGGATCACGGTACTTGGATGCATGTGAGGTGATTGAGCCTACATCATTTACAAAAGCAAGCAGAACATCTCGTGTTATGCAATGAGCTTGCAGCTTGGAATGTGAAAAAGCAACTGGTCCTTAAGTCAAGTAGAATAAACATCTGGCGATTCAATATCAAGCTGTTTCAGCCTGTGCTTGTAAAGCATGGTAAGTTGGCAAGCTTGAAAATGAGTGGGTCTCTACTGTCACTGGCTTTTTTTCCATTTCACTAATGTAGGTGACTAGTTCAAAGAATGCAATTGGATATGCTTCCTTATGGAGGCTCATTTTCGGTTACATAATACCACCAAGCAGGTAGGGTGTTATTTCAGTTCTTGTGCTATGACATCTCCTGCACTTAGTTTGGCAATGAGTTTCTTATCACAGAGTGTTTCTTCACATTAATTTATTCGCTTGTTCACTTGTATTGTCATTGCTTCTCTAAGCTCCTCCCTCTGTTCTCGCAGAAGAAATATTCTTTAATTTTAGCTTCTGGATCCTCTCAAGGGATCTTACTTCTGCTGCCTTCATCACTGCTCCTACAGAGGTTGATCTTTTTTCAGCTGTGCTTAACTTTGTGTTGTTAAATAGGAGCCTGAACTCTCATGATGTATCTTCTATATCACCTTCATCAAGTCTTGCAGGTTCTTACCTTGATTCGCAGTTCATTGAGTGTGTGAAACAGGAATATGCTCTGCCAAGTTCAAGTTCATATATTCATGACTCCCACTTCTGGCAGCATGGGGATTGGGGGGGGGGGGGGGGGGACTTTAGATCTTTTCAATGTCTTGACATGACAACATTTGGTCCAATCATAGTTCCATGATTTTCCAGTAAAACTAGCAGCCATGGTCAGTTTGACGTTCAGTCGGACTGTTTATCCTTTTACTACCCTGTACGAGACATGTATGATACACACTCTCCTCTATAGGATACAACTAGGTTTTTGCACCGCGCCCTAGTCTGATTGTTCATCCAATGTCATAAGTCCTGTGTGATCTGTTCACCTTCCAGAATAACCTGAAACCCTGTTACTTTTGGCTTGGTTCTCCCGCTCTGACAGATCCTTTCTGTTAAGGTGTGGCTGCCTGAATGATTTTGGGTTAGATAGCTTTTGGGATACTAGTAGGTTAATGTAGTATATTGTCAATATGCATTTCCTACTTAGCTGATACTGAACCCTATGCTGAGTTTCATAGCAGTAATGTCAGCAAAGTGCCTTGGTAGTGGCCAATAATCACTCCAAGAATTTCAGCAACTGTTCACTTCAAATATATGGAGCTAGATGTACTAAGTGCAAGTCGATGCACTATTACGGATGTACAAACTGTAGAATCTTGAAATGAGTGTATCAGTTTACTTTATAAACTAAATTGGAAAAGCTTGGTTTGTTTATAGCAAATATAGTTTCAATGCAGTCGGTCTACAATTAGGCAATAGAAATCTAATGTTTCAATGTATTTTAAAAAGTGCCATTTAAGGACGACGTAGTAATTGACCTTAAGGCCAAACATTTATTGGCGATTATCCACAGAGCTAAACTCTCCATATATAGATCCATATTGCTAATTTAATCTACCTCAGTTGCTGGAAGAATACAACTGTATACATTATACATGGCATAGATCCTCTCTGATGTTAATCTTCAAGTTCACGTTTTGATTAGATTGGATGTTCTGAATTGGATCAAAATGTCGTAAATATTTTTTCTGCAGAGGTTTAAACAGGAGAAAAAAAAACCCAAAGTTATCCATTGATTTATTCCCTAAACGTCTTCTGAATTACGGGCTGTTATTATGGTAGTCTCTTGCATTTCTTGAAAGATTGATAAATGATTAGGAATGGCAGGCGTCGTAAAGGTTACTGGAGGTGATATGAGTGTCACGACTGAGATGGTGTGGACATGTGTTGAGAATGGATGGTGGAGTGGGAATGAGGAGGGCTTGGGAGAAACCTCTTAGGGGTAGAAGATCAAGACAGAGGCAGAGAATTAGATGGCAAGATAAGGTGAAGGATGACATGGAGAGAAGAAGTTTGATGGTAGAGAATTGGAGAGGGGTGCATCAGGCAACCGACCCCTTATTGTAGGGATAAGGGTGGGAAAGATGATGATTTTAGTATTCTCTTGCATTGCTTCCACGGGCTGGGGTTTTGTTGATGTTCATGATAGGGTCCACAGGAAAGAGTAAAGTTATTAACTGACAGTATTTGATCCAACAATTTTTGTATGGACGTTGCGAGATTGTCGGAAAGAATGGAGTGAAGGAAGGGATTCAGAATTCGGTTAATCTCCCAATATTCAGTCGTTAGATATTTTTTTTTTTTACGGACATTAGGTCCTTGAATTCATCCATTAATTTTTTATGAAATAACTAAAAGGCAATTAGGCTTAATTAATATTTTTATTTAGTGGATTTGGGCAGTTTCTTAAGACTTGAAATCAAAGCTGCTTTGCGGTCCTGCCCGTTGGTCTTGCTTCTCTTGTAGATTTTTATGCTTTTTTTTTTTTTTTTTTTTTTTTTTTTTTGGTGATCCTCATCATCTGGGTAGGTGCTTGACAGTCTCATTTAGTCCTTGGTTTTTATCCATTTGGTTCCTGGTGTTTAGAAACGAAAGGTGTGTAAGTAGTGTTTCCATGTGTCTATAGAAGAGATGCTTGTAGCAACTTTGTTGTTTGGTAGATAATGTAAATATTTCCTAGAATGGATACTCTCTCTCTCTCTCTCTCTCTCTCT
>NC_090748.1:4043061-4069255 GCF_036898095.1 Palaemon carinicauda
TTCTTCTTCTTCTTATTATTATTATTATTATTATTATTATTATTATTATTATTACTAGCCAAGCTACAACCCTAGTTGGAAAAGCAAGATGCTATAAGCACAAGGGCTCCAACAGGGAAAAATAGCCCAGTGAGGAAAGGAAATAAGGAAATAAATAAATGATGAGAATAGATTAACATATTCTAAAAACAGTAACACCGTCAATTAATTTCGAAGTACTACTGCGTACTTGTACTTTGGTGTACTTTATCCAAAATATTACAGATTAATCCTTGGGTCATACCCATCATGAGTACCAAATTTGGTCAAAATCGGTACAGTAGTTTTTATGTAAATTTGCCTACAAACAAACAAACAAAATATACTAAACAGAGGTGAGTTCTCTCTCTCTCTCTCTCTCTCTCTCTCTCTCTCTCTCTCTCTCTCTCTCTCTCTCTCTCTCTCTCTCTCTCTCTGTTCTTAAAATATTTTATTTCAATTGGTCTTTACTTCTCATATAGTTTATTTATTTCCTTATTTCCTTTCCTCTCTGGGCTAATTTTTCCCGTTGGAGCCATTGGGCTTATAGCGTCCTGCTTTTCCAACTAATTTTGTAGCTTAGATAGTAACAACAACAACAACAACAACAACAACAACAACAACAACAACAACAACAACAACAACAACAACAACAACAACAACAACAACAACAACAACAACAATAATAATAATAATAATAATAATAATAAAACAGTTGACTATGAACTTCATATTTTCTTATCATTTTCAGCTTCACCTATTATTATTATTATTATTATTATTATTATTATTATTATTATTATTATTATTATTATTATTAGCCAAGCTACAGCCCTAGTTGGAAAAGCAAGATGCTATAAGCCCAAGGGGCTCCAATAGGGAAAAATAGCCCAGTGAGGAAAGGAAATAAGGAAATAAATAAATGATGGAACAAACTAACAATAAACCATTCAAAAAACAGTAACAACATCCAAAATAGATATGTCATATATAAACTATTAACAACGTCAAGTGCATTATCCCAGTTTTCTCCCAATCTGGAAATTAGACCCAATTAGGAATGACATTCGATAGCTTTCAGATAAATATTCCTTTTATCGGTGCGATATTTTTTATTTTGAATGAAAATATCCTTTATGAACAGATCTTCATATTTTCTGGGTCTCCCGGAGATAGAGAAGTCAAGAGGGGAGATGGCTTACCCCCCCCCCCCCACCCCCCACCCAGGCGGCATTTTTCATGGGTTCCTGGTTGTCTTGAGGCAGCTGGATTTGTTTGAGAGAGAGAGAGTTCTTTTTCTTTACATATTAAAATTCCCTCTCGAGGTGTAGTGTCGTCCTTAATAATTTATCTCTCTCTCTCTCTCTCTCTCTCTCTCTCTCTCTCTCTCTCTCTCTCTCTCTCTCTCTCTCTCTCTCTCTCTCTCTCATGTTTTGAGGAAATAGTGCGGCTTGTATATATATATATATATATATATATATATATATATATATATATATATATATATATATATAACAGGGTACATAAGACTAAATGAACATAAAAACCATTTTATACTGATTGGCAATATTTCAACTCTATTACTGATGAAGTGGTAGGCGAGTTGCGTATTCATGTTCAATATTACTATTATTATTATTATTATTATTATTATTATTAGCTAAGTTAGAACCCTAATTGGAAAAGCTAGATGTTATAAGCCCAAGGGCTCCAACAGGAAAAAATAACCGTGAGTTGTAAGGAAATGAGTAGACGTTTTAAGAAGTAATGAATAATTGAAATATTTTGAGAACAGTAATGACTACTCTGGTATGGATTGAGTTGTTGAGTTTTTGATTAATCATCATATACATTATGTTAGGGTCTATTATTATGTCTGCTTTGATCCTCAGTAGTCTATTAAATTTTTTATTCCTGATCTAGATATTAATCTTTGGCACCGTCGTTCAAATAGTTCATTATGCATGTTGCATAAGATTTTTCATAACTCTGACCATCCTTTACATTCAGATCTCCCCGGACAATTCTATCCTGTTCGTAATACTAGGCAAGCAGTTAATTCTAATAGCCAGGCCTTCTCCGTCATGAGGCTCAATACTACACAGTAGTCTAGAAGTTTTATCCCAGCTGTGACCAAGTTGTGGAATGATCTTCTTAGACTGGTAGCTGAATCAGTAGAAATTCAAAAGTTCAAAGTTGGAGAAAATGTTTTTATTTTGACCAGGCTGACATGAGTCTTTTTATAGTTTATGTAGGACATATCTGTTTTTTATGTTATTAATAGTTTATATATGACATATCTGTTTTCGCCGTTATTAATATTTTATATATATCTGTTTTGACGTTGTTACTGTTTTTAGAATGATTTATTGTTAATTTGTTCTCATCATTTATTTATTTCCTTATTTCCTTTCCCCATTGGGCTATTTTTCCCTATTGGAGCCCTCGGGCTTATAGCATCTAGCTTTTCCAACTAGGATTGTAGCTTGGCTACTACTACTACTACTACTACTACTACTACTACTACTACTACTACTACTACTACTAGTAATAATAATAATAATAATAATAATAATAATAGTCAACTAGTCTTTGTAGACGTTAAGACATTTGCTTTGTGCTAGATTTTTCAGATTCATATTCACAGTTTGATTGTTGATGATAATTTCAAAATCTACCATAATTTTTTCTCACTTCCA
The DNA here is from genome assembly GCF_036898095.1 of Palaemon carinicauda. NCBI lineage: Eukaryota > Metazoa > Arthropoda > Malacostraca > Decapoda > Palaemonidae > Palaemon > Palaemon carinicauda. The sequence goes on from NC_090748.1 coordinate 4,045,779, forward strand.
ACTGCTCTTGAAATAAGATTGACATATTTCTAGCCTCACTCAAGTTCATTGTAACTTTCATCTCGTTATCGTGTGAATCGCCCTATCTTTCAGTTATATCATAAATCGTTTATACTCTACTAATATATTTAATAATAGATGCCCTAGTTTCCCTACCATAATTTCATATATATCATTGCCTTGTATCTTGTAAAAACTGGAATTACCGTTTATTTATTTGAGTGTATATATAGATGCCTGAACTACCAGAGAATTTGCTTTTTAATACGTTTTAAAAAGGCTTAGTCTTAATTTTTTCCTAGACACCATAGAGTAAAAAATCCGACTCGAAACCATTGGTACAAGCCGATTTTTTAAAATTCATTCATGAAATTTCCGTTGATGGCGGACTGAAAATGTAAATTTATGATAATGTATCTCATATTTGAATAAGATTGTTCTGTAGAAGTACCCGGCAAAGCTTAAACAACAGGTTTGTGTGTGGGAGTTACCCTTACATGAGTTAGGGATGAAGTAAAGCCCGTTCTCTATGAAGTTGGAAGAAGGAAAATGGGTATTTTGGAGCTATAACTATACTATTTTGAATCATGACAGATTTGAAGAACACTCGCTAGTGTTAAAATATAACAGTTGAATTTTGAACAAGAGTGTGTGTGTGTTATTTATTAATTAATATTATAGTTATCGTTACAATTATGAAAATTCTGTTCTTGTTTACGATTTATGTGATATCAGCAATGGCATATTGACAACGGTGAGTTTTGTCTACTTTTTGAGTTCCAATCTCTCTCTCTCTCTCTCTCTCTCTCTCTCTCTCTCTCTCTCTCTCTCTCTTTCGTGCTCAGTAACATATAAAAAAACTTATTTAACAGTGCAAATTATGATACATATATAACTATAGCTATTCCATACTTAATAAAGTGTAGTGACCTCTCAATCATAAGGTTCAATACTACACAGTACTCTAGAAGTTTTATTCCCTGCGTTTAGTACTATCACTATTATCATCACTACATCCTCTTATCTTATCCATTATTACTGTTTATCCGTTAGTTCTTGTACATAACTACTATTACAGATCAGCTAACCAATTTAGTATAATTCTGATACTTTAGAGGAACTGATTGAAAGCCTCTTTGGTGAAAAGATGGCTAAGTATTATTATTATTATTATTATTATTATTATTATTATTATTAATATTATCATTGGTATGTTATTATCATCATTATTATTATTATCATTATTATCATTGGTATATTATTATTATTATTATTATTATTATTATTATTTTTATTATTATTATCATCATTATTACCATCTAAGCAAACAGTAACTTATTTCTGGCAAAAGCTTTTAGTTTTATTAAGTCTCCATCAGTGCTGTGTAATATTCACAAGGAAATGATGCTGTTACTGTTTTTAGAATGATTTATTGTTAATTTGTTTTCATCATTTATTTATTTCCTTATTTTCTTTCTTCACTGGTCTATTTTTCCCTATTGGAGCCCTCGGGCTTATAGCATCTTGCTTATTCAACTAGGGTTGTCGCTTGGCTAGCAATAATTATAATAATAATAAAAAAAAACAACCAGAGCTACATGTGTTGTAGTTGTTGATTAAGACTTGTATAATCCCAGTACCCCCCCCCCCCCCAACCACTACCACCATCAACACTACTACCACTACCTCTACCACTACTACTACCACTACCACCTCAACCACTATCACCACTCCTTATCAGCATTCAACAAACCCCGGGCACATTGAGTCAAAATCTTTAATTGTCTAAGCTGCCTCATATCCAGTGCGTGCTAAATTCAAATTGTGGGTAAAAGATTAATATATATATATATATATATATATATATATTTAGCGCTTTGATAAATGATGAAAACAGGACAGATATGATAAATTAAACTAATTTTGGATATAAAAATGTAAAACGAAAATTGTGTATATATGCTGTGTTTCAAAATGGCTGTGATGAATAACATCAAAGTGTCAGTAATTGGAATTTAATTAAAGAATTTTAAGCCATTAGTTAGTGTTTGTACCCAGACACATATGTGTATATATATATATATATATATGTATATATATATAGTATATATATATATATATATATATCATCATTATTATTATTACCAAGTTACAACCCTAGTAGGAAAAGAGGTGTGTATATATATATATATATATATATGTATATATACACCTCTTTTCCTACTAGGGTTGTAACTTAGTAATAATAATAATAATATATTATTATTATTATTATCATTATCATTATTATTATCATTACTAAGTTAAAACCCTAGCAGGAAAAGAGGTATTTATATATATACATATATATATATATATATATATGTGTGTGTGTGTGTGTGTGTGTGTGTGTGTGTAATGTATGTATGTATGTGAGCGTGTTTATCTGTGTATGCATGGTGCGTTGATGTATGTGAAGGTAAAACCTTGGGAAATGAGTTGTCATTCATTTACCACTTCGAATCATTTTATAGTCTGGCTAACAAAAGAAGTAAAATGAAACCCGAAATTATTTTAGCCTTTCTCACGAGCCTAATATTTATAAGCTCATAACTAAAATTTAAACTTTAATGCATAGATGTTATGATAAACTTTAATGCATAGATGATATGATAAACTTTAATGCATAGATGATATGATAAACTTTAATGCATAGATATTATGATAAACTTTAATGCATAGATGATATGATAAACTTTAATGCATAGATATTATGATAAACTTTAATGCATAGATGATATGATAAACTTTAATGCATAGATGATATGATAAACTTTAATGCATAGATATTATGATAAACTTTAATGCATAGATGATATGATAAACTTTAATGCATAGATATTATGATAAACTTTAATGCATAGATGATATGATAAACTTTAATGCATAGATGATATGATAAACTTTAATGCATAGATATTATGATAAACTTTAATGCATAAATATTATGATAAACTTGAACCCTACTGTGTAGCTTCATTGTGTAACAATAGCTGAATGAAGAATCCACGTCTTTGAAAGTTTTTTTTTTTTTTTTAATCTTTTTGATTATAATTATAATTAATATTTATTTATTGTCATAAGGTTCATAGAGGATACATGGACTACTTTTTTTGAATGGTTATACTCGCAAGCTTATGTGAGGTTAAGAGTTTTAACTTTTTTCAGAAAAGTTTTTTGCTTGGGAGTTGCTGAAAACCTATTTCGGGTTCGTTTTTGTCTCGTGGTACTAAAAAGTTTCCTTAATACTTAGCCCCAGTCAGGGTTTTATAGTAAATATATTTTAATATAAAAAAATTAATATTCTCAACTTGCAATCCTTGGCTTAGACAACGACATGATGATGATGATGTAAATATATTTACCGAATTCACCATTTTGTTGTTATCAATGTTCGTTTCCTGTGCATAATACACTCCTAGTTGGGACCGAGCCATTGTAGTCAGTTGGAGGTTTTTCGTTCAAAATTCGTTTTTGATGTATAAAATATGGTGCTGTACAAGTGTTTTGTAATAGTATTTATCTGTTGAAGAAATCAAAACAGACGAGTGAAAGATTGTGAAAGAATCTAGTGGGAAATGGTGTAAAGATGGCGTGAAATGTGCAGTGTTCAAAATTGAGCATCGACCAAGTCTTGCTTCCGATGTGTGTCGTCTCATTCGATGTAGGATTATTTGTGAGACTATGACCATGAAATCCGTGTACTTCAGCATTCACTGACAATGGTAATATCAAGGCTTTGGAAGTCACACTGTTGGTGAAAATCCAAGTCCAAAATAATAATATTGAAGCACCAAAAGAAGTTCGCTGCAACTCTCCGACGGTAATGGCTGTGCTATGTGGCAAAGAGCTCAGGGCTCTGCGCTGATTCATGAGGCTCTAGGTACACGGACGTAACTACTATTTTTTTTTTTTTTATTGAAGTTGTCACATCAAAAGATGTTCGGCAGAAGTCGGAAATCAAGTGTGGAGAATTTGTCCGCCATTGGGGCAGACAAGACCCAAATGCGGCACAACGCCCAGAGTCGGCACCAATCCCGAACGACCTCACCTCGCAGGTCCTCTTTCCATGGGTCAGAGAGGGAGAAGGACTGCCAGGGACGCAGGACGCCTCCGGACGACACGCCCAGAAAGATCAAATATGCCACGGCGCCCGTCATACACCACGACCATTCCCGCAGGTCGTCGACTTCGTCCGCGCCTGTTTCCACCAAGCCCGTCCCTCCTCCGAAGTCCAAGAACATCCCTCAGGCGCCATATCAGAAGACCTTCATGGTGCTGCTGAAGGGCAAGGACCACAAGAGGCGCAGTGCCGACATGACGGACGTCCATCCTCCCGTTTCTCCCAAAACGAACGTCTGTTCAGGATCGCCCGCTGGGGCAGGATTACCTCCTTCGGGTTCTCCCCTTCGGCACGTCGTCCATACGGCGGCGCCCTTGCAGACTTCCGATCCTTTTCAGAATGCTGAACCGTTTCATCCTCCCAAGGTTGCCCACATACGGGCGGCTTACCAGAGCAATCAGTGAGGGCAATTAGTTTGTGTTTATACAGAATTATATTTTACGGAAGGATACACAACAATGTTCTTACACTTCTTAAAATATTCTATTTTCCTTGTTTCCTTTCCTCACTAAGCTATTTTCTCCGTTGGAGCCTCTGGGCTTATAGCATCCTGCTTTTCCAACTAGGGTCGTAGCTCAGCTAATAATAATAATAATGATAATAATAGTACACGTTTTTTTTTTTTTTTTTTTTTTTTTTTTTTTTTTTTTTTTTTTTTGAAACGAGACAGCAAAATTTCAAACATCATTGGCAATATTCACGCCTTCTCCATCTTCCTCTGTCCTATACATCTTGTTCTCTTAGTTAGCTTCTTTTCCTTCATATCATTCAATAATATATATATATATATATATATATATATATATATATGTATATATATATATGTATATATATATATATATGTATATGTATATATATATATGTATATATATATATATATGTATATATATATATATATATATATATATATATATATATATATATATATATGTATATATGCAGAAGAACCACAGGGAAAACGAAAGTATGAAATATACGATTAAGTCCTGACTAGTTTCGTGATACTTCTTCAGTCCTCTGGAGAAGTATCACGAAACTAGTCAGGACTTAATCATATATATATATATATATATATATATATATATATATATATATATATATATATATATATATATATATACATATATATATATATATACATATATATATATATATATATATATAATTTATATATATATACATAATTTATATATATACATATATATATACATATATATATATATACACACATACATACACACTTTCTCTCTCTCTCTCTCTCTCTCTCTCTCTCTCTCTCTCTCTCTCTCTCTCTCTCTCTCAGAGAATTTCCATCAATCGTGGAAGCTCCTTCCCATCCTTCTGCCCTGCACAACACGAGCTATTATAAAGTCATGTATTAGAAACCTTTTTTGGGGGTGGGGGGGGGGGATTTGCAAAAGGGAAAAAGGAACCGAAAAGAAAGACATTTCGTATTAGATAAAAAAAAAAAAAAACATTGTTGTGAATTGGAAACCACTGCAAATAAATCTGTGTACAATAATTATGACTCCATACCCCAGTAGTTTTTTTTTTTTTTTTCATACCCAAGTAGTTTTTTTTTCATACCTAAGTAGTTTTTTTTTCATACCCAAGTAGTGTTTTCTTACCCCAGTAGTTTTTTTTTCATACCCCGGTAGTTTTTTTTTTTATACCCCAGTATATTTTTTCATACCCCAGTATATTTTTTCATACCCAAGTAGTTTTTTTTTCATACCCCAGTGGTTTTTACATACCCATGTAGTTTTTTTTCATACCCCAGTAGTTTTTTTTTCCTACCCCAGTAGTTTTTTTTTTCATACCTCATTGGTTTTTACATACCACTGTAGTTTCTTTTTCATATCTCAGTGGTTTTTACATACCCATGTAGTTTTTTTTCATACCCCAGTAGTTTTTTCCTACCCCAGTAGTTTTTTTCCTACCCCAGTAGTTTTTTTTTCCTACCCGAGTAGTTTTTTTTTATACCCCAGTAGTTTTTTTTTCATACCCCAGTAGTTTTTTTTATACATTTAAAAAGAATTAATTTATTTTTTTTATTAGGCTATATACATTTACAATTCTTATAATTTATAATATATATGCATCATAACATATTTACATGAATGATTTCTTTATTTAACATGTACTGTATTTACAATTGCAACTTTTAATATTCATCCAAATATGTTTTTGAATTACAAATATATCGACTCGTGAATATTTTTTTCAACATACCTTTTAAATCATATTTCATTTACATCTTAAGTATACATTATTCTAGTTTATAAGTGTTTTTTTAACATTAGTATTAATTTTTTTTTTTTTTTTTTTTTTTTTTTTTTTTTACGGTATTGCCATACACGACTCCACTAAATGGGACTTATGTTATCTTGATTAATGACCTTTGCCTTTTACTCATTCACTGTTCCATTTGCATATGTATTAATTATCCATGTTTTTTATTTCCCTAACAGACCGTTAGCGGCGCTATCCAAGAATCCCCACAAGAAGAAGTCCGGAGCTATCAATCGGTCGGAGAGCTGCAAGGAGAAGCAGCATGCAAGGGTTGGTTGACACTTCTTTTATACTTAACAAAATTCTCATTATTATTATTATTATTATTATTATTATTATTATTATGAGTCAAGCTACAACCCTAGTTGGAAAAGCAAGATGCTATAAGCCCAAGGGCTCCAATAGGGAAAAATAGCCTAGTGAGGAAAGGAAATAAATAAATGATGAGAACAAGTTAACAATAAATCATTCTAAAACAGTAACAACGTCACAAACAGATATGTCACATATAAACTATGAAAAGACTCATGTCAGCCTGACCTATTGGTAACCTGACTTATTGGTAACGTCCCCGCCTCATGATTGCCAGACTTGGGTTCGAGTCCCTCTCAAACTCTTTAGTTCATTTTGTGTCTGCAACCTTTCCATCCTTGTGAGCTAAGAATGGTGACTCGTGTTGGTTAGGGGGAGCCTATAGTTTCTACCTGCTGAGTCATCAGCAGCCATTGCCTGGCCCTCCCTCTTCCTAGCTTGGGTGGAGTGGGGCCTAAGGCGCTGATCATATAGTATATATGGTCAGCCTCTAGGGCATTGTCCTGCTTGCTAGGGCAGTGTCCCTGTCCCTTGCTTCTGCCATTGAGAGCTGAAAGGGCTATTTTCTTTTTATTGCTTCAATGTCCTCTAAAAACATTCTTCTTCTAGGAGAAGGACACTCCAAAATCACACCTTTGTTCTCTAGTCTAGGGTAATGCCATAGCCTCTGTACCATGGTCTTCCACTGTCTTGGGTTAGAGTTCTCTTGCTTGAGGGTACACTCAACCAAATTGTTCTATCTTATATCTCTTCCTCTTTATAGTTTATAAAGTGATATTTATTTTAATATTGTTGCTCTTCTTAAAATATTTTATTTTTCCTTGTTTCCTTTCCTCACTGAGCTATTTTCCCTGTTGGAGCCCCTGGGCTTATAGCATCCTGCTTTTCCAACTAGGGTTGTGGCTTAGCAAGTAATAATAATAATAATAGTTAAAAAGACTACTTGGATATACATAGACTAAGAAACTTTTTAAAGATATTCATAAATTGCTGAGATGTGAGTATTTGAAAATTTGCTAATTTCCAAACGTGTTTTTCCTGTGATTTTGATTATTCCTACTCGTCCCCAGGAGACCCTTAGTAATGTGAACGCCTCATTTTATTATTATTATTATTATTATTATTATTATTATTAATTGCTAAGTTAGAACCCTAGTTGGAAAGGGAGGATGCTATAAGCCTAGGGGCCCCAACAGGGAAAATAGCCCAGTGAGGAAAGAAAAGAAGGAAAAATAAAATATCTTAAGGACAGTAACATTAAAATAAATATATCCTATATATATACTATAAAGCCTTTAACAAAACAAGAGGAAGGGAAATTAGATAGAATAGTGTGCTCGAGTGTACCCTCAAGCTAGAAAACTCTAACCCAAGACAGTGGAAGACCATGGTACAGAGGCTATGGCACTACCCTAGACTAGAGAACAATGGTTTGATTTTGGAGTGTCCTTCTCCTAGGAGAGCTGCTTACCATAGCTAAAGAGTCTCTTCTACCCTCATCAAGAGGAAAGTAGCCACTGAACAATTACAGTGCAGTAGTTTACCCCTTTCACACTGATCAGGTGATGTGTGCCTTCTTAAAAGTATTATAAGGCAAGAATTCAAGCATCAGCTGCAACTTAAAGTTGTTTTTTTTAATTGTGAATACTGTATACATATTTTAGTGACTAGGAAACAGGGGGGGGGGACGTTCAGACATAGATGGCCTCAATGCTGGGAATCTTTTTATAGTTTATATATGACATATCTGTTTAGACGTTGTTACTTTTTTTTTAGAATGATTTATTGTTAATTTGTTTTCATCATTTATTTATTTCTTTCCTCTCTGGGCTATTTTTCCCTATTGGACCCCTTGGCTTACAGCATCTAGCTTTTCCAACTAAGGGTTTTAGCTTGGCTAGTAATGATCATAAAAATAATTAATTGGAGTTATGATCGCTGATACAGGGCCTTTAGAATTGGAGTTTAATGAAAGATTGATTTTGAAGTGTCCTTCTAGAAGAAATCAGTGAGAAGAACCATTTGGTAGAAAGAGTAGTAGTAGTCAGTAGTGACAATGATATTGATCAGAACAAAATGGGAAAGATGCTTAATACCGGAAGGCTTAGAAATCGCGCCAAGTTTATATTGCTCTTGAGAAATAGCTGGATATTGTTAATTTAATGTTTTTTTTTTTAATTAATAGCCTATTATCATTTTAATTATTCTTTTTTTTTTCTTTTGGCAGAAGCGGACGAGAGAGAATAGGAAACATAGTGACCCCAACATTCCCACCTCCGGGTAAGTACATATATTATGTTGTTGACTGAGGGTTTTCTGGCATTCTGACATCTTGGGTCATTGACGCCGACACGGCTTGTAATATATGAGGACTAAAAGAATTAAAGTGTCCACGTCTTGTAATATCCGAGGACTTACAGTGTCCATGTCTTGTAATATCCGAGGACTAATAGAACTTAAGTGTCTACGTCTTGTAATATTCGAGGACTTACAGTGTCCATGTCTTGTAATATCCAAGGACTAATAGAATTTAAGTGTCTACGTCTTGTAATATCCGAGGACTTACAGTGTCCATGTCTTGTAATATCCGAGGACTTACAGTGTCCACGTCTTGTAATATCCGAGGACTTACAGTGTCCACGTCTTGTAATCTCTGAGGACTTACAGTGTCCATGTCTTGTAATATCCGAGGACTTACAGTGTCCATGTCTTGTAATATCCGAGGACTTACAGTGTCCACGTCTTGTAATATCCAAGGACTTACAGTGTCCACGTCTTGTAATATCCGAGGACTTACAGTGTCCACGTCTTGTAATATCTGAGGACTAACAAAACTAAAGTGTCCACGTCTTGTAATATCCGAGGGCTTACAGTGTCCACGTCTTGTAATACCCGAGGGCTTAAAGTGTCCACGTCTTGTAATATCCGAGGACTTACAGTGTCCACGTCTTGTAATATCCGAGGACTTACAGTGTCCACGTCTTGTAATATCTGAGGACTAACAAAACTAAAGTGTCCACGTCTTGTAATATCCGAGGGCTTACAGTGTCCACGTCTTGTAATACCCGAGGACTTACAGTGTCCACGTCTTGTAATATCCGAGGACTTACAGTGTCCACGTCTTGTAATATCCGAGGACTTACAGTGTCCACGTCTTGTAATACCCGAGGACTTACAGTGTCCACGTCTTGTAATATCCGAGGACTTACAGTGTCCACGTCTTGTAATATCCGAGGACTTACAGTGTCGTCGTCTTGTAATACCCGAGGACTTACAGTGTCCACGTCTTGTAATATCCGAGGACTTACAGTGTCCACGTCTTGTAATACCCGAGGACTTACAGTGTCCACGTCTTGTAATATCCGAGGACTTACAGTGTCCACGTCTTGTAATATCCGAGGACTTACAGTGTCCACGTCTTATAATATCTGAGGACTAACAAAACTAAAGTATCCACGTCTTGTAATACTGGAAAACACCTTAGTTCTGTTAAGTGTTAGAAATGTGCTAATTTTTAGTGTAGGCGATGTATACTTAATATAGTTCATAATGCAATTAGAGTGCGAGGTATTCCCTTTTTGAGCATTGCCACTTGGCACTTCTTGTGTTCGTCTTCTCTTTGTGGACAGTCCACACCAGTGTTCTCTCCTATTATTATTATTATTATTATTATTATTATTATTATTATTACTTGCTAAGCTACAATCCTATTAGGAGAGGCAGGATGCTATTATTATTATCATTATTATTATTATTATTATTATTATTATTATTATTATTATTACTTGCTAAGCTAAAATCCTATTTGGAAAAGCAGGCTGCTATAAGGCCGGGGGCCCCAACAGGAAAAATAGCCCAGTGAGGAAAAGAAATAAGGAAAAAATAAAATATTTTAAGATTGGTGTAAGGTTGTATAAGAAAATCAACGTGTTTTTATAGATTTTTTTAGGGGGGTGGTCGTTTACTTTGTGCGAAAGTTGATTTAAGTACTTGAAATTCATTTTTGTATCATTGCTAACTTTACCCAGCATTGTGGAGGAGGTCTACCGTCGGTATTTGTTGTCGTTATTGTACACATGACAACATACAACTAGAAGTTCCATTGGTGGTTTGTATGTAGCTATCAATTTCCATTTTATGTTCGCATTTTGCTCATTACTTACTTTGCTTAATTTGATGGCAGCTTTTCCGGTCCCATACAGCAGGAGAACCCCACTCTCTACAGGACCTCCACTGTCGTTTTACCTTGTTCGTTCAAAGTATTTAAAGTTTTATATCGCGTATTGTTCATTTACTCTTAAATTGCCACTGTCAAAAGACTCATGAAATAGGAAAGTCTTCAGTTTCCTCTTGAAAGCCTTAATGTCTTCAATCATTCGAATGTTTCATGGGAGCTTATTATATAGTATCGGGGCCGCATATTTAAAGGCTCAGGAGCCCAAAGTGAACATAAATTACAGTGTTTCTTTTTAGAACATTTATTTTAGATATATCTTACAGAGGGGACACTTTAGTCGTGAATATGTAGCCGGGTAGTTGATCATTTCTACAAAATATTGGTGTTCGTTATTGATTGATTGATTGATTGATTTGAAGTTGTTTTTGCATCCTTTGGTGTTCGTTAACTTCCGTAATGTTTGGCTAATGTTTTGATCGACATACGGGACAGTAATCTTTCTCGTGGTTGTCTACCGTGTAATTGAGATATAGTACAGCTTTGGTTTTTTATTATTATTATTATTATTATTATTATTATTACTTGCTAAGCTACAACCGTAGTTGGAAAAGCAGAATGCTATAAGCCCAGGGGCTCCAACAGGGAAAATATTATTACATATGTTTGTTTGTGGCATTGTGGTATTGTTTCCATACGCGTATATTGATTTAATGAGGTCAGGTCCTTATCCTAACATCATTATTATTATCATTACCGCCTCCACTTTATATACAGTGTATATATATATATATATATATATATATATATATATATATATATATACATATATAAAGTGGAGAGAGAATTTAATGTATGAGTTTATACAGCGCGCATGTTTGATGCTGTACGATATGTTGAATGTCACTGGACATGCAGTGTTATATACATATCAATCTAGAAATCACTCATTTTGTATTTGATTATAGCGAGGTTGTTCTGGCGTATGTTGTTTATTTATAAGCCGAGATACTATTAGCCTGTGGTATAATTTGGCAGTCTGTTTTGGCTGAAGCAATGGATGGCAGTTGGGTGGGTGGGTGGATCGGTTGGCGATCGAGGAGAGATACTGGTAGTATCAGATCTTGTTCTGCCTTGGAGTAATGATCATCATCTTCCTGTGGTTAGAGGTTCCTTCCTGTGGTTAGAGATTCCTGTCGGTTGGCGATCGAGGAGATATGCTGGTAGTATCAGATCTTGTTCTGCCTTGGAGTAATGATCATCATCTTCCTGTGGTTAGAGGTTCCTTCCTGTGGTTAGAGATTCCTGTCGGTTGGCGATCGAGGAGAGATGCTGGTAGTATCAGATCGTGTTCTGCCTCGGAGTAATGATGATCATCTTCCTGTGGTTAGAGATTTCTTCCTATGGTTAGAGATTCCTGTCGGTTGGCGATCGAGGAGAGATGCTGGTAGTATCAGATCTTGTTCTGCCTTGGAGTAATGATGATCATCTTCCTGTGGTTAGAGATTCCTGTCGGTTGGCGATCGAGGAGATATACTGGTAGCATCAGATCTTCTTCTGCCTTGGAGTAATGAAGATCATCTTCCTGTGGTTAGAGGTTCCTTCCTGTGGTTAGAGATTCCTGTCGGTTGGCGATCGAGGAGAGATATGGTAGTATCAGATCTTGTTCTGCCTTGGAGTAATGATGATCATCTTCCTGTGGTTAGAGGTTCCTTCCTGTGGTTAGAGATTCCTGTCGGTTGGCGATCGAGGAGATATACTGGTAGTATCAGATCTTGTTCTGCCTTGGAGTAATGAAGATCATCTTCCTGTGATTAGAGGTTCCTTCCTGTGGTTAGAGATTTCTGTCGGTTGGCGATCGAGGAGAGATACTGGTAGTATCAGATCTTGTTCTGCCTTGGAGTAATGATGATCATCTTCCTGTGGTTAGAGATTCCTGTCGGTTGGCGATCGAGGAGAGATACTGGTAGTATCAGATCTTGTTCTGCCTTGGAGTAATGATGATCATCTTCCTGTGGTTAGAGATTCCTGTCGGTTGGCGATTGAGGAGAGATGCTGGTAGTATCAGATCTTGTTCTGCCTTGGAGTAATGAAGATCATCTTCCTGTGGTTAGAGGTTCCTTCCTGTGGTTAGAGATTCCTGTCGGTTGGCGATCAAGGAGAGATACTGGTAGTATCAGATCTTGTTCTGCCTTGGAGTAATGATGATCATCTTCCTGTGGTTAAAGGTTCCTTCCTGTGGTTAGAGATTCCAGTCGTTGGCGATCGAGGAGAGATGCTGGTAGTATCAGATCTTGTTCTGCCTTGGAGTAATGATGATCATCTTCCTGTGGTTAGAGATTCCTGTCGGTTGGCGATCGAGGAGAGATGCTGGTAGTATCAGATCTTGTTTTGCCTTGGAGTAATGATGATCATCTTCCTGTGGTTAGAGGTTCCTTCCTGTGGTTAGAGATTCCTGTCGGTTGGCGATCGAGGAGAGATGCTGGTAGTATCAGATCTTGTTCTGCCTTGGAGTAATGAAGATCATCTTCCTGTGGTTAGAGGTTCCTTCCTGTGGTTAGAGATACCTGTCGGTTGGCGATCGAGGAGAGATACTGGTAGTATCAGATCTTGTTCTGCCTTGGAGTAATGATGATCATCTTCCTGTGGTTAGAGATTCCTGTCGGTTGGCAATCGAGGAGAGATGCTGGTAGTATCAGATCTCTGCCTTGGAGTAATGATGATCATCTTCCTGTGGTTAGAGGTTCCTTCCTGTGGTTAGAGATTCCTGTCGGTTGGCGATCGAGGAGAGATGCTGGTAGTATCAGATCTTGTTCTGCCTTGGAGTAATGATGATCATCTTCCTGTGGTTAGAGATTCCTGTCGGTTGGCGATCGAGGAGAGATACTGGTAGTATCAGATCTTGTTCTGCCTTGGAGTAATGATGATCATCTTCCTGTGGTTAGAGATTCCTGTCGGTTGGCAATCGAGGAGAGATGCTGGTAGTATCAGATCTCTGCCTTGGAGTAATGATGATCATCTTCCTGTGGTTAGAGGTTCCTTCCTGTGGTTAGAGATTCCTGTCGGTTGGCGATCGAGGAGAGATGCTGGTAGTATCAGATCTTGTTCTGCCTTGGAGTAATGATGATCATCTTCCTGTGGTTAGAGGTTCCTTCCTGTGGTTAGAAATTCCTGTCGGTTGGCGATCGAGGAGATATACTGGTAGTATCAGATCTTGTTCTGCTTTGGAGTAATGATGATCATCTTCCTGTGGTTAGAGGTTCCTTCCTGTGGTTAGAAATTCCTGTCGGTTGGCGATCGAGGAGAGATGCTGGTAGTATCAGATCTTGTTCTGCTTTGGAGTAATGATGATCATCTTCCTGTGGTTAGAGGTTCCTTCCTGTGGTTAGAAATTCCTGTCGGTTGGCGATCGAGGAGATATACTGGTAGTATCAGATCTTGTTCTGCTTTGGAGTAATGATGATCATCTTCCTGTGGTTAGAGGTTCCTTCCTGTGGTTAGAAATTCCTGTCGGTTGGCGATCGAGGAGAGATGCTGGTAGTATCAGATCTTGTTCTGCTTTGGAGTAATGATCATCATCTTCCTGTGGTTAGAGGTTCCTTCCTGTGGTTAGAGATTCCTGTCGGTTGGCGATCGAGGAGAGATACTGGTAGTATCAGATCTTGTTTTGCCTTGTAGTAATAATCATCATCTTCCTGTGGTTAGAGGTTCCTTCCTGTGGTTAGAGATTCCTGTCGGTTGGCGATCGAGGAGAGATGCTGGTAATATTAGATCTTGTTCTGCCTTGGAGTAATGATGACCATCTTCCTGGGGTTAGAGGTTCCTTCCTGTGGTTAGAGATTCCTGTCGGTTGGCGATCGAGGAGAGATGCTGGTAGTATCAGATCTTGTTCTGCCTTGGAGTAATGAAGATCATCTTCCTGGGGTTAGAGGTTCCTCCCTGTGGTTAGAGATTCCTAGGAAGATTTTCTTATGGTATTGATGTACTAAAAGCATTATTACCCTTTTTATTTGTATTATATTGACACGGTAAACTTGAAAAAACATTAAAACAGATCTTTCATATGTAAACTATAAAGAGAGACTTATGTCAGTCTGTTCAACATAAAAACATATGAAAAAGAGTTCAGTAGTATTTAGTTCTATCTTTTTGCTAGATTCATTTTACACATAATTATTTGGAGTCATGTCATCTACATGCACGTTTACTGTGTACATCATCCTGTGGAAGTCTGTATGTGTACTGTATGTTAGGCAATGTGCGTGTGATGATGGTTCAGCTATAACTTGACACATCCTGTGTTCCCTCAGTTTTCAGACGAACATTCGTAAAGGTTTTTGTAGTTTACATTAACCTTAAGGTATAATGTTGGTTCTCTCTCTCTCTCTCTCTCTCTCTCTCTCTCTCTCTCTCTCTCTCTCTCTCTCTCTGCCCAAGATCATAGACTTTCTAAACGTTTAAACTGATTTTCTCTCCCCAAGAGCAAATAAAGCCGCGGATGGATTAAAAAAGTCTTGGAGACATCCAGAATACCTCTCTCTCTCTCTCTCTCTCTCTCTCTCTCTCTCTCTCTCTCTCTCTCTCTCTCATTATTTTTATGGTTTAGTTTCTCGTATTGCAAAATAATGGCGCACACTGTCTAGCGAAATAAAGAATGCAAAACCAGCCCGAAGCCACGATGTTCAATTCTTACGTCTGACGAATATCCTTTAGGCTTTCAATTTTGGTCACTACTGAATGTGTCTGATGTAAATTCTCTCAAGGGGTTAACTACTGCACTGTAGTTGTTCAGTGGTCACATTCCTCTTGGTAAGGGTAGAAGAGACTCCTTAGCTATGGTAAGCAGCTCTACTAGAAGGAAACTCCGAAATCAAACCATTGTTCTCTAGTCTTGGGTAGTGCCATAACCTCTGTACCATGGTCTTCCAATGTCTTGGGTTAGAGTTCTCTTGCTTGAGGGTACACTCGGGCACACTATTCTAATGAATTTCTCCTCCTCCTGTTGTGTTAAAGTTTTAATAGTTTATTTAGGAAATATTTATGTTAATGTTATTGTTCTTAAAATTTTCTATTTTTCCTTGTTTCCTTTCCTCAATGAGCTATTTTCCCTGTTGGAGTCCCTGGGCTTATAGCATCCTGCTTTTCCAACTAGGGTTGTAGCTTAGCAAATAATAATAATAATAATAATAATATAAACGGTAGACTGTGTAAGAAAGGGCCTTGTGATCTGGTACCTCTCGGACGGATGTTAGCAGTTCCTGGCATTCTGTCCTCAAATCTTCGAGCTGAAAATGAGGTCTGGTTGACGGAAAGATTTCTTCTTCTTCCTGTAACTCTTCTTGGGATCTTAATCCCCCCCCCCCCCCCTCGATTCAGGGTCGAAATCTCAATTTTTTTTTTTTGCTAAAGGGGTCGTGACCCCCCCCCCACCTCCTTTTTTCTGTTTTTATTTATATATTACGTTTGTCAAACAATCGTCTAGAAATTTCTCGGTTAAAGGCACCTTTTCTGTCCTTATTTAAGTCTTTCATTCGTCGAACAATTTTATGGAAATTTCTCAATTAAGGGCACATTTTTATCTTATCTCTGACCTTCGTCAAACAATCGTTTAGCAATTTCTAGGTTAAAAGCACATTTTGTCTATTTATTTCTGGCCTTCGTCAAACAATCGTCTAGCAATTTCTAGGTTAAAAGCACCTTTTCAGGCCTTATTTATCTCTATTATTGTTTCAACAATCGTCTAGAAATTTCTCAGTTAAAAGCACCTTTTCAGGCCATATTTATCTCTGTTATTGTTTCAACAATCGTCTAGAAATTTCTTAGTTAAGAGCACCTTTTCTGGCCTTATTTATCTCTGTTTTTGTTTCAACAATCGCCTAGAAATTTCTTAGTTAAGAGCACCTTTTCTGGCCTTATTTATCTCTGTTTTTGTTTCAACAATCGCCTAGAAATTTCTTGGTTAAAAGCACCTTTTCAGGCCATATTTATCTCTGTTATTGTTTCAACAATCCTCTAGAAATTTTTTAGTTAAGAGCCCCCTTTCTTGCCTTATATATCTCTGTTATTCTTTTAACAATCGCCTAATAATTTCTCGGTTAAAAGCACCGTTTTTGTCCTTATTTATCTGTTATTGTTTCAACAATCGTTTAGAAATTTCTCGGTTAAAAGCACCTTTTCTGGACTTATTTATCTCTTATTGTTTCAACAATCCTCTAGAAATTTCTTAGTTGAGAGCCCCCTTTCTTGCCTCATTTATCTCTGTTATTCCTTAAACAATCGCTTAGAAATTTCTCGGTTAAAAGCACCTTTTCAGGCCTTATTTATCTCTGTTATTGTTTCAACAATCGTTTAGAAATTTCTTAGTTGAGAGCCCCCTTTCTTGCCTTATTTATCTTGTGTTATTCTTTAAACAATTGCCTAGAAATTTCTCGGTTAAAAGTACCTGTAAGTACAGACCTCCCTGACTATGAATTACCAACACAAAGTGGTACCAAAAATATTGTATACTTAATGTATACAGTATACCTTCCTGGTTAACCTATCTGTCGGGGGAAGTGGATAAATGCAGTTCTAATTGACTTTGCTTTTCATTCTTTATCAATTAATTTATAGTTATTAACGCTCTCTCTCTCTCTCTCTCTCTCTCTCTCTCTCTCTCTCTCTCTCTCTCTCTCTCTCTCTCCCAAGATCCTAAAAACTATGTAAACGTTCAAACTGATTTGCTCTACCCAAGAATAAATGGAGCCTCTGCGGATGGACTAAAGAGTCTTTGATACATCCAAAATCCTTGTACATCTCTCTCTCTCTCTCTCTCTCTCTCTCTCTCTCTCTCTCTCTCTCTCTCTCTCTCTCTCCCAAGATCCTAAAAACTATGTAAACGTTCAAACTGATTTGCTCTACCCAAGAATAAATGGAGCCTCTGCGGATGGACTAAAGAGTCTTTGATACATCCAAAATCCTTGTACATCTCTCTCTCTCTCTCTCTCTCTCTCTCTCTCTCTCTCTCTCTCTCTCTCTCTCTCCCAAGATCCTAAAAACTATGTAAACGTTCAAACTGATTTGCTCTACCCAAGAATAAATGGAGCCTCTGCGGATGGACTAAAGAGTCTTTGATACATCCAAAATCCTTGTACATCTCTCTCTCTCTCTCTCTCTCTCTCTCTCTCTCTCTCTCTCTCTCTCTCTCTCTCTCTCTCTTCTCCCAAGATCCTAAAAACTATGTAAACGTTCAAACTGATTTGCTCTACCCAAGAATAAATGGAGCCTCTGCGGATGGACTAAAGAGTCTTTGATACATCCAAAATCCTTGTACATCTCTCTCTCTCTCTCTCTCTCTCTCTCTCTCTCTCTCTCTCTCTCTCTCTCTCTCTCCCAAGATCCTAAAAACTATGTAAACGTTCAAACTGATTTGCTCTACCCAAGAATAAATGGAGCCTCTGCGGATGGACTAAAGAGTCTTTGATACATCCAAAATCCTTGTACATCTCTCTCTCTCTCTCTCTCTCTCTCTCTCTCTCTCTCTCTCTCGTCACTGACACTGTGAACTGTGTCGTCCTAAGGTTCCCTAAGTGTAAAACAGTCCCCGTCTCTCTCTCTCTCTCTCTCTCTCTCTCTCTCCCTCTCCTCTCTCTCTCCTCACACACTCTCCCTCTCACTCTCCCCCGTCGCTTTCCGGCCTTTGATAAGTAATGTGAGTTCGTGATTTCCGGTTAAAAGATATGAAAGGCCGCTGTACGATGAAGGTATTAATCAGATTCTTGTAAAAGAGAGAGTGAGAGAGAGAGAGAGAGAGAGAGAGAGAGAGAGAGAGAGAGAGAGAGAGAGAGAGAGAGAGAGAGAGAGAGAGGAATATGTACATTTACACGACTGATTTATGATTTTTTAATTTCAAGATTAAAATTTCTCCATTTATATATGGACGTAAACTATATAAAATATTTCAACATTTATCTTTTAATGACGGACTGAAATTTTTAAAGTTTTTTTTATGTTAATAACCCGGTTCAGATGTGATATTCCTTCCTCTCTCTCTCGACACACACACACACACCCTGCAGCCAGTTTTATCCCATCAATAGACCAGTATTAGAACAAAAAATGGCTGTTCAGTTTTGGCCAGCGCGTCTGTCCAAAATTGCGATGCAAGAACATGAACTTTGTTGTTGAAAATCTATTTATATGGCTAACCCCCCCCCCCCCTCTTCGTTTTTCTTCTCTGTACACTTATGCAATTTTAGTGTCAGTTTGATTCTTATTTATGTCAAGAGGTAGAGTATGTATGATGCTAATAAATGTACCGAACTAAAAAAAAAAAAAAAAAAAATGCCCCCAAAGCTTTGGTCGTACTCTTATTATTATTACTTGCTAAGCTACAACCCTAGGTAGGAAAGCAGGATGCTAGAAGCCCAGGGGTTCCAACAGGGAAAGTAGCCCAGTGAGGAAAGGAAAGAAGGAAAGATAAAATATTTTCAGAAGACTAACAACATTAAAATAAATATTTTTTTATATAAATTATAAATACTATAACAAAACAAGAGGAAGAGAAATTAGATAGAACAGTGTGCCCGAGTGTACCCTCAAGCAAGAGAACTCTAACCCAAGACAGTGGAAGACCATGGTACAGAGGCTATAGCACTACCCAAGACTAGAGAACAATGGTTTGATTTTGGAGTGTCCTTCTCCTAGAAGAGCTGCACAGTATTCAAGTAGTTTTATCTGGCAATGACGAAGGTGTGGAATGATCTTCCAGTTTAAAAAGTTGGATGCTTAGCCGGACTGAGGTTCGAGTCCCGCTCAATCCTTGTAGTTTCTTATAGCGTCTGCAACCTCACCATCCTTGTGTGATAAGGATGGGGGGTTTTGAAGAAGCCTATAGATCTACCTGCTGAGTCATCAGCAGCCATTGCCTGGTCCTCCTTTTTCATAGCTTGGGTGGAAAGGGGCCGTGGGCACTAATCATATACAGTATGTATGCTGAATTGTCCAACTATAGAAAAATATATTAATGTACGTAACCCTTCAAAAATGACTTTTAAATGTTCAGATAGATATGGAAACGCGCGCTTGCGCGCAGATTCAACCTTACCCCCCTTTCCAACTACTACACGGCAGTTTGGGCAATTTGTGGGAGATTGCTGTTTCTAAGTGGTTGCCGCTCAGCAAGACAGGAAATTACATTATACACACACACATATATATATATATATATATATATATATATATATATATATATATATATATATATATATATATATATGTGTGTGTGTGTGTGTGTATGTGCATGTGTGTGTGTGCATGCGTGTGCGCGCGCGCATGTGTTTGTAAACAACGTGAACGTTGTAATATGGATGTAAAAGCTGAATTTAAAGTTGAAGAGTTGCGAAGTCAGGTATTTGGAACGTAGAAAAAAATAAATTCTATGCATAACTTCTATCCTATTGACAAAGCTTTTCATTAACTTCAATAATATTGACAAAGCTTTCTATAGTGAATACAGTTTGAACTCGTGGAGACATGCCGATCTGAATCAAGGTATTGGAACCGTAATATGGATGTCTTTGGCTCTTAGAAATACTGTCTTCGGACGTAGTTTAGCTGGCTCTTAGAAATACTGTCTTCGGACGTAGTTTAGCTGGCTCTTAGAAATACTGTCTTCGGACGTAGTTTAGCTGGCTCTTAGAAATACTGTCTTCGGACGTAGTTTAGCTGGCTCTTAGAAATACTGTCTTCGGACGTAGTTTAGCTGGCTCTTAGAAATACTGTCTTCGGACGTAGTTTAGCTGGCTCTTAGAAATACTGAGAATGTACAAAGTCGTGGAAGAGTGCATGGGTAGAAGCGCTTAGTTGTTTGACCGGTTATGACTCATGAATATTATTTTGATAAATAAGGTATGGCTGAGGCCATGGAGTCGGGGTGGAGTCGGCCAATCCTAGTGGCTTCAGTGGAGTCTCCCTCATACATGCGGTCGCTTTCAGTTGTCTTGCGATTATTATTATTATTATTATTATTATTATTATTATTATTATTACTATTAACTGGCTAAGATACAACCCTAGTTGGAAAAGGAGGATGCTATAAGCCCAATGGCTTCAATAGCTGAAAATAGCCCAGTGAGGAAAGGAAATAAATAAGTTACAAGAGAAGTATTATTATTACTGTTGCTATTATTATGATAATGATAATACTAATAATAACAATAATAATATTGAGTATTTAGAATTATCTCTCTCTCTCTCTCTCTCTCTCTCTCTCTCTCTCTCTCTCTCTATATATATATTATATATATATATATGTATATATATTATATATATATATATATATATATATATATTATATATATATGTATCTATATATATATATATATATATATATATATATTATATATTATATGTATATATATATATATATATATATATATATATATATATATATATATATGAAATCATCATCATCATCACCTCCCACGCCTATGGACGCAAAGGGCCTCCATCCTTAGAGGATTCATTGAGTAAATTCATCAAAGGATAGCCGATTTCTTGTGATGTCCAGTGCCCCTCTAACTAAGGCAAGTGTGTGTATGTATGTATATACATATATATATATATATATAAATATATCTATATATATATATATATATATTATATATATATATGTATATTATATATATATATATATATATATATATATATATATGAAATCATCATCATCATCACCTCCCACGCCTATGGACGCAAAGGGCCTCCATCCTTAGAGGATTCATTGAGTAAATTCATCAAAGGATAGCCGATTTCTTGTGATGTCCAGTGCCCCTCTAACTAAGGCAAGTGTGTGTATGTATGTATATACATATATTATAATATATATAAATATATCTATATATATATATATATATATATATATATATATATATTTATATAGATATATATTTATATATATATATATATATATATATATATATATATATATATATATATATATATACATATATATATATATAAATTTACAAATTTAGACATGAGTGGGTTTGCCTCTATTGCATCAATTTCTTTTTTTTTTTTTCAATTATCGATGGAAAGAATGACAGTTAATCATTTGATCACATCATAACCGTCTTGGTCGAAAGGGGGTTTCAGAAGTTAGGTCTTCAAGACAGGAACTGTCTTCAAGACAGGAACTGTCTTCAAGACAGGAACTGTCTTCAAGACAGGAACTGTCTTCATGAACCATCTCATTTTCTTGAACAGGAAATGTCTGTGCGATGACGAGAAATGTTCCTTATTAATGGCATTTGTTTAAAAGGTTTAAAGGCCGCTCATGAATGGCAGAGGCAAGGGACAGTGACATTGCCCTATCAAGCAGGACGAGGCCCTAGAGACTGACCCTATATAAATATGATCAGCGTCCAAGCCCCCTCTCCACCCAAGGTAGGACCAGGGAGGGCCAGGCAATGGTTGCTGATGACTCAACAAATAGACATATAGGCTCCACCAAACCCCCCCCCCCCAACCTTTGGTCGCAAGGATGGTAAGGTTCCAGACACTAATGGCACTAACGAGACTGAGCAGGACTCGAACCCCAATCAGGCCACAACAACCCTGGTTGCATTCCATGTTTATTCATGTTTGTTTTATTGCAAACTTTGAAAATAGAATTTATTTTCAACGCTCTTTACTTGCTATAATTGTTATTACCAACCAAACCCAGCTGATCCTCCCTCGTCAGGCTGGGAGGAGCGAAGAGTAGATTTTTTTTTTTTTTTTTTTTTTTTTTTTTTTTTTGTCGGCTACCCCCCCCCAAAATCAAGGGAAGTTTAATGGTAGATAGAGAGATATAATCGTCGTAATTTACTTGTCAATTATCTTCGTTAATTACCTTTAAAATTTTTCATGATCTAAATATAGTTACTTGTGTTACTTGAGGGTACACTCAGGCACTCTATCTGATTTCTCTTCCTCTTGTTTTGTTAAAGTATTTATAGTTTATATAGGAAATATATATTTTAATGTTGTTACACTTCTTAAAATAGTTAATTTTTCCTTGTTTCCTTTCCTCACTGGGCTATTTTCCCTGTTGGGGCCCCTGGGCTTATAGCATTCTGCTTTTCCAACTAGGGTTGTAGCCTAGCAAGTAATGATAATATATATATATATATATATATATATATATATATATATATATATATATATATATATAGCTGCTATGCCACCTGGAACCACAGAATCGAGAATTGGGTATCAGTGCCCAGTCATTGAGAGAGAGAGAGAGAGAGAGAGAGAGAGAGAGAGAGAGAGAGAGAGAGATGAGAGAGAGAGAGAGAGAGAGCGTACTAGACACCTTTGTTGCTGGAGCGAAGTTTTTGGTTAACTTTGAATTTTGCACTCTTTTTTTTTTTTTTTTTCGGCACGAGTTCCGTGTCCCGAGTTTTGTTAGCGACCGATCTAAGTCATGTTTACACGACTGGCTTGAGTTGCCAACTAACCATTTTTTTCAGATATCTAGATTTAGCATCTAAAAAAATTGTCTGTTGGTAACTTTTG